>NC_090187.1:17963167-18263167 GCF_024679245.1 Pseudorasbora parva
AAGAAATTAACTGATGAAAAATACAACTAGAATTGTATACTGTTGTAACTGGTAACTGAGCTGTTACTCTGTAAAAAATAAAAATAAAATAAATAAATTAATAAAGCAGTAGTGACAACCTGACAAGTTAATTCACCAATTTGCAGCACAGACCACCTTGATAAATGCAGAAAGAGGAAAGTCGACAGCAAAAAATATGGCATACAAAGAAGAATGTTATGTGTTCTTCCTACCTGGATTTGTGAATGCAATGCCGGTGTGTATTATATGCAACAAAGTTGTCAATGTTTTTATAGAATATAATATGTTAACACTTTACAATACGGGTGCACTAATATGCATTAATTCATGCTTAACTAATGTACAGATAATCATGAGTTAATGTATTACTAATGGTGAACTAACACATTTATTAATGATTACTGCATCAGCAACTAATGAAGCTTCTACATAATTAATATATTAAGTAATCATTAAAATGTTATTAGTTAAATGTGTCATAATGTATTTATTCCTTAATAACATATTATATTAACTAATATAATATTAGTTATTATGGGGGGGGGGGGGGTACTCAATCTCTGTCAATCTTGAGTACCTATAGAGTAGTATTGCATCCTTCATATCTCCGAAAAGTCTTTAGTTTTATTATATTTATAAAAGAAAGATAGGCTGTACCGAGTCTTTCCGGAAAAAAACAAGCGGATGGAGGCGTATCATGTGGGCGGAGCTAAAGAATGACGAGCGCACGCAGCTGTTGCATGAGAGTGTCTGAAAGCTGGGACATCCTCAAGCGTGGAAAAGAAAATGTTCCCCTAAATAAACCATGGCTAACAATCAGATTCAATTAATAAATATTTGATCCAGAATCAGATCCGGAGGCTGAAATAAATTTAACAGGAGAAGCAGCAACAGCAGGACGTCCGTCTCTGTGGTATGTACTGTATTTAGTGGCCTGTCAACATTTGTGTGGGTTTACTCGTGGTTTTTGATGACATGATTTGGTTTATGGACTATTATATGCGACTAAACCTTAGCAGTAGCAAGCAAAACGGTTTTGCATGTCAGACTAGTGTATAGAAAAACAATGGAGTAGCGCATTTCAATGAAGAAGCACGCTTTGTGAGAACGTTCCCTAGGTTTATGTTTGGGTGGTTTTACAATAAACAAACAGACACCTATAATGCTCAGCTAAACAAATGTATTTAAACACACACAATACATCGCATGTTCTATTGATAAATTAACTATACACAATCGTGTTGTTTACTGATGTTTACTTAAGCGACGATAGCAAACAACCTAGACATTTGAAGCAGTTTTACTCACTGCCTGCTTCCAAAGCAGGACTGTGAACCTTTATCACTGGGACCGCTCTGTAAAAAACACACTTCTTTGGTAACATTGTTGATTTCGTGAAGTCCTGTGACAGCAGTGACCGGGGAGATCCACTTTTTTGCGACACAACTGAAGTGTGATGTTGTGATGCTTCCTGTCATTTGTGTGTTCAAATTGGTTCAAATGCAGTGCTGCCTTCCCGGAATGCTATGCGGGCGCGTTGGAGTCGTTTGACGTCACCCATAGGAATAAAGTGGTGCGCGGCACGACAAAAGTGTTACAAGGACAAGTTGATCTGCACCTTGAGTGCAGTGTTTATGGGCGTGCATTTGCTCTCTTGCTCTGGTTGCTCGCGCGCACACCCTTCCAGGAGAAGAGCCTGTACGGCCTGTACAAGGATATGCCGCCCTGTTGACATCAAGTGGACCCATACTTGAAAAAAACTCTCCAAAACTTGTAAGAAACCGGAAGGAGTATTTTTGACACAGAAATACTCCATCAAACAAGGAACTTAGTTTTTGAAACGTTGTGCATGTTTAGGACGGGAATCCAAGTCTTCAACAGTGTAAAAAGGTCAGTATGCATGTGTAACGAAGTTCGTAGATGGGAAGGAAGGAGGCGGGAACCGGCGAACATTTAACAAACATAAAACAACATAAAATCCAGGCCTGAAATGTATTTCATTTCAGAAATGTATTTCTCCATGGCCTCCCTTTCTGGAGTAGAAAGTGAGTATAGCTTGCCCTTAGGCGGAGACGTACCTGGCATGAGATATATTGCAGTCATAGGGACGATGAGGAGGAAGGGAAGAAGCCCTGGACTTACTGAACACTTCTTTCAGGTCGAGGTACTCCTTGGGCACGTTAGACAATTTCACCGCCTCCTCCTGTAACACAGAACTAGACACAGACATACGAGCAGACACAAGACAAGAGGCATAGCACTGATTACTCCAAGCCGATACCGAACTGCGTCCCCAGTCAACCCTGTGGTTATGCTTGACCAGCCAGGGATGACTGAGGACGACGGGCATGAGGGGTGTGTCAGTGATGTAAAAGGTGATAGTCTCTGTGTGGTTGCCCGTGATGGTGAGTATGACAGGGTCTGTGGTGTGTGTGATGGTGGGTAGTGTCTGTCCGTTGAGTGCTTGTACAGCAATAGGAATGCTAAGGGGGTGTATGAGAATCTGGAGCTGGGTGGCCAGTGAACGGTCCATAAAATTACCCTCCGCTCCGGAGTCCACGAACACCTGGCAGCTGTGTGACGGGTCTGCCCATTGCACTCTTCCCGGCAAGAGAGTTGCGGGCGAGGATTTCCTCAATGACGCTCCACCCGATAGTAGTCTCCTCTCTACTGCCGGGCTTGATCTTTTAACGGACAACTATTGAGGAAATGCCCTGCCTCACCACAGTACATATGTCACGGGGTGACGAAAGGGGCGTAAACTTTAGTTGGAAGATGAGACCGGAGGGGACGGTTCAGGAGGTAACACCAAGCCGCTTCCGGGAGGAAGATACAGAAGCAAAGGAGAGAAATGACGCGAGAATACTGATCAGATGATTAGATTCAGCTGCGCGGCGGGAATAATTTGGGAACGGGCGATTGGGATAAGGAGATATAAAGTGTTTGCAAAAGGAGCACGGGGGAGAGTCAGCACGGAGAGACGGGCACAACACAAAGAGAGAGAGAGAGCGCGAAAGTGAAAGTGAAAGGAAAAGGATAACGGGAGTCTGCTGGATACAGTAGAAGTTTAGAAGAGAACGGTAAAAAAGGCCTCTAGTGAAGAACAACACGACCTTAAGAAGATAAGTAGTGCTTGTTTATGTAAACTGTTAGAGATTTCGACCACTGAGACCGCTGCCTGAATTAAGAGGGATTGTTTGAGGGTTGCAGTGCTGTTTATCATTGTTCACGTGTGCTGTGGAAATGTTTGCCGTAGATACACGAGTGGGGTGAAGCCTAGTGAAATCGGCGGCGGCCGACGGAACAATCTCTTGTGTAATGGTGCTCCATCTGGCTAACCATTTTCAGTTCAACATCACTAAACTACTGTAAGTCACCAGTTTTCATTTTGATTGAGCTCTGGGATCATTGTGGAGTGGGAAGAGCTGGAGATTATTATAGTATTGCTAGCATCAAGTTCTAAATCTCTGTCTACTGTTGAGCTTAGCAACAGCATTAGATTGAGTGACTTACCTGTCTCATCCCCCCTGCAACGAGCTGGTTGGGCTAAAGGACCACTACAGCTGAGAAGTACTGTTGATGTTGTGAGTTACATAGTTATTCTCTCCATGTTCTGCCTGCATACTGCATAAGGCTAAGATCGAGTGACTTACCTGTCTCATCCCCCTGCAAGAAGCTGGTTGTGTTAAAGGACCACTACAGCTGAGAAGTACTGCTGATGTTGTGAGTTATATACTTATTCTCTCAATCTTCTGCCTGCATACTGCATAAGGCTAAGATCGAGTGACTTACCTGTCTCATCCCCCTGCAAGAAGCTGGTTGTGTTAAAGGACCACTACAGCTGAGAAGTACTGTTGATGTTGTGAGTTACATAGTTATTCTCTCCATGTTCTGCCTGCATACTGCATAACGCTAAGATCGAGTGACTTACCTGTCTCATCCCCCTGCAACGAGCCAGTTGTGCTAAAGGACCATTACAGCTGAGAAGTACTGCTGATGTTGTGAGTTACATACTTATTCTCTCCATGTTCTGCCTGCATACTGCATAACACGATTAAGATTGAGTGACTTGCCTGTCTCATCCCCCTGCAACGAGCTGGTTGTGTTAAAGGACCACTACAGCTGAGAAGTACTGTTGATGTTGTGAGTTACATACTTATTCTCTGCATGTTCTGCCTGCATACTGCATAACGCTAAGATTGAGTGACTTACCTGTCTCATCCCCCTGCAACGAGCTGGTTGTGTTAAAGGACCACTACAGCTGAGGAATACTGCTGAAGTGCCCCACAAGGAGCCCCTAACACAAAGTGATACTTACCTCTACTCCCATTGGAATTGAGCTAGCGCCAGGTCGTTAGAACTTCGGACGGCACGTTGTAGCAATAACGAGTCTTGGGGAATAATTTATTTAAATGGGACTCATACTCATGAGTCTATAATGTGACTCGCTGGTTGTACATTAGTTATTAATTTTAGGTAACGCTTTAGATTACGGCCCGGAAAGTACTGTATAATTAAAATGAATTTACAGCATAACTTTCGGTAATTATAGTGTAACTATAAAGTAAGTATATGGGAACAATATGTACTATTGGGGGAATAAAGGGGTAACTATCAGGAAAATTTACAAATTATTTATACTGTAAGTATTTTTTAATTAAGGGGTAATTATACTGTAAGTATTTTTTAAGGAGTAATTAAGGAGTAATTATACTGTATTTTTTAATTAAGGGGTAATTATCCGTGTAGTTACGGGGTAAGTATAGATGTGCGGGCTGTAAATTAAAGTGGCTCTTGTTCTCCTCTTGTTTCATGTAGTTACGGGGTAAGTATGGATGTGCGGGCTGTAAATTAAAGTGGCTCTTGTTCTCCTCTTGTTTCGTGTAGTTACGGGGTAAGTATGGATGTGCGGGCTGTAAATTAAAGTGACTCTTGTTCTCCTCTTGTTTCATATAGTTATAGGGTAAGTACAATAAAAACACAAATACAATCTGATATCACTCAGAAACCTTTATTTAAAAAATTTAAAAAAAAAAAAACTAAAAAAAAAAAAAACAGATTTAGAACACATTCATTTCTCTTGCTTGGCTTCATCCTCCTCATGTTCCTCTTCTTTTTCTTCCTTGCCACGGATGAATCTTAAGAAGGATCCCACATGTCTCTAGCTAGTATTATGTAACTGTTACACTGAAAATACAGTGCGCGCAGAAATATCCTCACCGTTTACTCGTCTTTTACCCTCATGCAATCCGAGATGTATACGACTTTATTTCCTCAGATGAACACAGATAAATCAATAATCTCTGCAAATTAAAACTCATTTGGGTTTCTAAGAGTTAAGGCATCAAACAGCACATACAGCAATAACTACAGTAATCCACACGATCCCAATGGATGAATCAATGTCTTCTGAAGTTAAACGATGAGTGTTTGAAAGAAAAATAACAATATATCGCATCCGACCAGCAGTTATCTGCGTGTGCATGCGAGGGTTGATTTTATGCTTGACGTAACTTGAAGGGTCAAGCGTGACGTGCGCGCACCACAAAACTGGTCATCTGGATGTCTGATGCTGTCGTTTTTTGTTTTTTTATGCTCACAAGTTCAACAGTATACAAACAATAACATAATATATGATGATAGCAATTAGAAACAAACAAGAATAAAATACAAGAGATGTCCAAACAAGAATAAAATACAAAATATGTCTCGCATGTGTTTCAGATGAAACGTGCATGAGAACGTCATGAAAGCTTGCCTGTTTTCCAAGCGCGTGCATGAGACGCTTCAAGCTTTCATGACGTTCTCATGCATGTGCTTGGTAACAGGCAAGCTTTCATGACGTTCTCATGCACGTTTCATCTGAAACACATGCGAGAACAAACATATTTTGTATTTTATTCTTGTTTGTTTCTAATTGCTATTATCATATATTATGTTATTGTTTGTATACTGTTGTGAGCATAAAAAAACGACAGCATCAGACATCCACATGACCAGAGTTTTTCGGCGCGCGCACGTCACGCTTGACCCTTCAAGTTACTTCAAGCGTGAAATCAACCCTAGTATGCACACGCAGATAACTGCTGGTCGGATGCGATATATTGTTATTTTTCTTACAAACACTTATCCATTGGGATCGTGTGGATTACTGTAGTTATTGCTGTATGTGCTGTTTGATGCCTTAACTCTTAGAAACCCAAATGAGTTTTAATTAGCAGAGATTATTTATTTATCTGTGTTCATCTGAGGAAATAAAGTCTTAGGCTATACATCTCGGATTGCATGAGGGTAAAAGACGAGTAAACGGTGAGGACATTTCTGCGCGAACTGTATTTTCAGTTTAACAGTTACAGAATACTAGCTAGAGACATGTGGGATCCTTCTTAAGATTCATCTGTGGCAAGGAAGAAAAAGAAGAGGAACATGAGGAGGGTGAAGCAAATGAATGTGTTCTAAATCTGTTTTTTTAAACAGTTTAAACTTAAAGGAGCACTATGCAGCTTTCCACTGGAGGGCGCCTATTCAAAACAAATGCGTAGTTTGATGACGCAAAGTGTGAGCGCAGCATCTTGGGAGATGTGGTCTTCTCATCACAGCCGGTGGAAAATAGGACTCGGGCAGAAATCACGTTCATGCATGCGGTTATTAACGTTACTGTAGTCTAAAGCAGAGCAGGACCGAGTGTTCTGGACCTGAGCACAGCTGCTGGAGCGATTGTTAAACAAATACCCGCCTCGCGAATACCGGGACTTTTATTATGACGGGACGGGACACAGTCGCCGGGCGCCTGCACAGATCAGCTCTTCCGGTTATGATTTTGAGGTAATGTAGCTCTGTTTATCATATTAGATACATTTAAGTGTGTTTAAAGGGATGTTATGACTTTACTCCGTTCGTTCACTTGTTCACACTGCTAAGACTAAAGTGCTCCTGCCAAATAAAAGCCGAAACCGAGGGTAACGCAGATATGACGCAATTGATAGGCGACTCCCTCAAATGCAATGCTGAAACGTCCCTGTCCTTAGTTAAAATAGCAATTTTCTCACAATTTACAAATAGTTGGAAACTTCTGGGATATTGTAGATACTCAACTGAACAAAATATATAACACCGGCCTAGTGGTTTTTGGATATTTTACTGCAAAAATACTACATAGTGCACCTTTAAAGTTTTTATCTTTCATTTTTTAAATAAAGGTTTCTGAGTGATATCAGATTGTATTTGTGTTTTTATTGTACTTACCCTGTAATTACATGAAACAAGAGGAGAACAAGAGCCACTTTAATTTACAGCCCGCACATCCATACTTACCCCGTAACTACATGAAACAAGAGGAGAACAAGAGCCACTTTAATTTACAGCTCGCACATCCATACTTACCCCGTAATTACACGGATAATTACCCCTTAATTAAAAAAATACTTACAGTATAATTACCCCTTAATTAAAAAATACTTACAGTATAATTACCCCTTAATTAAAGAATACTTACAGTATAATTACCCCTTAATTAAAAAATACTTACAGTATAAATAATTTGTAAATTTTCTTGAGTTACCCCTTTATTCCCCCAATATTACATATTGTTCCCATATACTTACTTTATAGTTACACTATAATTACAGAAAGTTATGCTGTAAATTCACTTTAATTATACAGTACTTTCCGGGCCGTAATCTAAAGCGTTACCTAATTTTATAACGGGACTTTTAATCCTGTTATTATCAAAGTCGATTTCAGTCATCCAGATTTTCCTCTCGTCTCGTGAGTGGAAAATGGGATTTCTTCATCGAGTATCAATCTTACAAACTCGAAGAAATATTAATCTGTTTGATCAGGACAAATAATATTTCATAAGTTTGTACAATTTGTATTACTGAAATAGTAAAACAAAAATCAAGCTTAATTTGTAACTAAGATCTTACATCATCAGTGACTTCAAATCCATGAGCAAGGCATTCACTTCAATGTAATTATTGGATTTTAATAATCAACTAAAGTATACAAACCTACGATTTCACACAGGGTAAAACATGCATATATGTGGGTAGCAAAACAAACAACATACAAGGGAAAATCTAAACTTAACGAATAAAACAAAAGTAACAGAATGAGAGAGAGAGAGAGAGAGAGAGAGAGAGAGAGAGAGAGAGATAGTGAGGGAGAGAGAGAGATTGAGAGTGAGAGAGAGAGAGAGAGAGAGAGAGAGAGAGAGAGAGAGAGAGAGAGAGAGAGAGAGAGAGAGAGAGAGAGAGAGAGAGAGAGAGATGGAGACAACTTTTATCACAAAGTTCTTTCCAAGAGGCCCCAGTTAAATTCATACTAGTGTTGTCAAAAATATCGATATTTCGATATATATCGATACTGGAATATCTGAAACGATACGATTCTCCGTTTTTACAGTATCGATATCAGCTGCGCTCTCCTCTCTGACCGTCAGCGAGTTGACACACACCGGCATATTCTCACTCAGCCCGGTTAACCTCTGAGCACGGCGAACGCGCGTTCTGCTGGACTTTTTCCTCATGACAGTGTGTGTTAGTGAGTGATCGGTCTGAATTTCGCGCGGGATTGCACATAAATTAATTCTACTAATCCCCGCAGATTTCGTGCTCCACATCTGAAGCACACACACACATAGCCTACCGTAATAAAGCCGCCTCTGACATGATAGCCTACAAGTGCAAACATTTGCTTCCTTTTCCAGCTTATTATTGGTCAAATACACTCAAAGAATTATCAGTGCACATCTGGAAGAGTATTGACGTAAACACAGTCGCAAACAGTTCAGGAAGAACGAGGAACAGGAACCGTGTTCAGGATCCATGCGTCCGTTAGTCCTAAAGGGACCGCAGTCATTTGCTATTCAAACTACAAAAAGACAAACGATCACACTGCTCTTGGCTGATCAACTTGTGTAACTTTAATAGTTTCATCTGTACGCTATTGAATTTTTTACAAAGAACATTATCCAATGTTGTTTTAAATGTAATTACTATGCATTTTTTTAATTCAGTTTCTTATCTGAATGTTAGACTTACCTGAAAAAATAAAGCAGTCTGTTTAATTTGTATCTTCTATTCTATTGCATTTATTTGTGCTATTGTTTGTAATCTGTTTATTTGTTCTTATTTTATTACTGTTTACTCGTCTTTTTAAATTCAATTTACCATTCGAAATCAAGCTTTCTTGTGCTGTGTGTAAGCTATTGCAACACAATTACCCCATTGTAAAAAATACATTGAGATAGCAAACATTTGTGAGATAATTTTAATAGTAATTGATCAATTGATCAATAATTGTTCAAATCAAAACGATGCCCAACCCTAAGGAACATGCTGGCCACATTAATTTTTAGTAAAAAATAACAATGAATAATAACAAGTTCTGTTGTCATATTAAGCATCTTATCTTATTTATTTATTTATTTTTTTACTGTGGTATCGATTTAGTATCGATATATCGATATTTTAGTCTGATATCGTATCGAAGTCATAATTTTGGTATTGTGACAACACTAATTCATACTATTCCCTTAAACAGGAATGGTCAAGACAGGCTCAGGAGGTTCTCTGACAAGGGTGCGCCGGTCTCTCATCTCCAATCTGGAATCCACCCGCTAAATCCATCAGATCATCGAGGCTGTTGGAAGTTCCAGGGCGTAGATCTCCCGTTGGACACGGTCAGCCAGCCCCTGCAGGAACCTGTCCCACTGCGCCTCTTTGTTCCATTTACTTTCAGCGGCCAATGTCCGGAACTGAATCATGTATTCCAAAACCGAAAGCCTGCCTTGGCGTAAGTTTGAGAGTTTACGGGCCGCCTCTTGACCGGTTGCTGCAAGGTCAAAGACCCGTCTGAGTTCTGCTGAGAGTGCCCGGAACGAAGAGCAGCATTGATGGTCAGTTTCCCACACCGGCGTTCCCCAGACCACCGCACGGCCAGACAGCAAGTTGATCACCAGCGCAACCTTGGCTCTCTCCGTGGTTAACATAAGCGACTGCAGTGAGAAGAACAGAGAACAACAAGTCAAGAAAGGTCTGCATAACTCCGGCTCACCCGCCTATCTCTCTGGTGTAGGTGTAGGCTAGACGGCGGGCTGGGCACAGTGGGCGATGTCAGCTGTTTGATTTGAGCCGTGAGCTCGGACACCTGCTTCACAAGTTCCTGCACGGCCCGGGCATTGGCGGTGGCATGCTCCTCCTGCCGCTCCATACGTTGATTGTTGGCAGTCAGATACGCCTGTAATTCAGCCATCTTCGCTGGATCCATGATTGGTCAGATCGTTCTGTCGTGGGTGCTGGTGAGAAAGAATAGAAGTATCCAATTGCGAATGAACAATAGTTTATCACTCTCAATACACACTGTCGATCAGAACAGTAAAGTCCCAAGGCAGAAAGGCAGCTCAGTCCGTGAAGGGCAGGGCACTGGAGGTGTATCCGTGAAGCAGGGAGGCACGGGCAGACACGGTCGGCTGGAACCGGAACCGGAGCGAAGCAATCCCACAATGAACACGAAACGATCAGGAAACCCACAGGACACACTGGAACGATCTGACACAAGACTGAGTGAGACACAGGAATATAAGGGCCCGGTAATGAGGTGCAGCAGGTGAGAGTGATTGGTGATGAGTAATCAGTGACCACGCCTCCAACAACACCACACAACACAGACAGAATGAGACAGTGAATTCATGAACCGTGACAAAACCAGCACATGTCCAGGCCCATCTTAAGTTTGTCAATGACCATTTGGATGATCCAGAGGAGTCATGGGAGAAAGTCATGTGGTCAGATGAGACCAAAATATAACTTTTTGGTCATAATTCCACTAAACATGTTTGGAGGAAGAAGAATGATGAGTACCATCCCAAGAACACCATCCCCACTGTGCAGCATGGGGGTGGTAGCATCATGCTTTGGGGGTGTTTTTCTGCACATGGGGCAGGGCGACTGCACTGTATTAAGGAGAGGATGACCAGGGCCATGTATCACAAGATTTTGTGTTCAAAATAGCAGGGTGTTCAAATACTTATTTTCCTCACTGTAAAGAAGTTCATAAAGTCATTACAGTTGTGCTATTTTCAGACGTCAGAAGTTGAAGCTTTATTTTTCATGAATTTAGCCACTGTATCAAATATATACCTAAGGTTGTATTTGTTTTCTTATAAGAGAATAGAAAAATAAGCAGATCTAGCTCTTTTATTGTCTTTCTTTATGCAATCATGCTCTCTTTCCACGAAATGCAAAAAAAACTCCAGTTTTGTTTTCTTTCAGCTACGCGCCATTTTTCTGGCTGCTGTTTAAAGGGCCAGAGTGTGCTTGTTGTACCACAGAGTTGGACTATTTTCTTTAATCTTCTTTTAAGCCCCAGAGGAGCAACCATGCGTAAAATGCTGGAAAAGAGAGAGTCAATAGTTTATGTTGCAATATCGAGTTCCTCTAAGCTCTCTAGGATGGTGAGGAGATGAAACTGATGAGGAAGATTATTTACAAAGCAACCTTAGCTAAATTAAGTATACACAATACTAAGTAGTGATCTGAGATGTCATTGCTGCAGAATTTCATTTTCAATTTCAATTTCAACATCTATTCCATCTGACAGTATTAGGTCTAAAATATGATTATGGCGATGAGTGGGTCCTGACAAGTGTTGCCTAACTCCAATAGAGTTTAGAATGTCTCTAAATGCCAATCCCAATGTGTCTTTTTCATTGTCTACATTTATATTAAAATCACAAACAATAAGTACTTTATCTGCAGCCAGTACTAACTCTGATAGAAAGTCAGCAAATTATTTGGTAAAGTCTGTATTGTGCCCTGGTGATCGTTATACAGTAGCCAGCACAAATGTCAAACATGATTTATCATTTACACTACATACAGTTACATAAAGCACCAAAACTTCAAAAGTTATATTTTAAACTAGACTTGTGAGTAATACTGAAGTTATTATTATAAATTACAGCAACAACCTCCCCCTTTGACTTTTAGACATGGCTCATGTTTATAACAGTACTCTTGAGTGCTGGACTCATTTAAAGTAATGTAATCGTCAGGTTTTAGCCAGGTTTCTGTCAAACACAGCCCATCTTGATTATTATCATTAATCATCCCATTAACAATGTGCTTTTGGGCTAAGGGATTGAATATTCAGCAGCCTGAGCTTTATCATTTGTTCATCTGTATTATATATGTTTTTTTTATTTGTTGGACATCAATACAACTTTTTACCATTAAATGGTTTTGATGTTGTTGTTTTTGTTTAATTATATACTAATTTGGTCAATTTACTTACACAGTCTCTATGTAATAACATGTAGGTAAAAGATTCTCTATGTGTTGGGATTTATCTTATCACTAAGCCAGTACATCTGCTTGCCAACCATAGCCAAATTTATTCAAGGTTGAGCTCTAAAAATGTGTAAAATTACACACTCAGACCCTGTTGCGGGCCGCCGCCAGAGGGAGCCCAACTCTCAGTCCCTGAATTCCACCTAGCTGCCACACTGTGGGTATTCATGTGGTTCCTTTGGTTCTGCAGGCACTGTCTCTCCGATCATGGATATCGCTCTGTGGCTGTCTCGCTTGCTCATTCAGACCACCAGGCTTGGCTACATGAATCGGTTATCTGAATTAGTTACATCTGTAGAACTGCAGTCTTGGAAGCCTAAACGGAAGCCTGTCTTTCCCTTGCGCCGAGGCAACGAACCCAAGACTACATTGAAGAGGTAGTTCAGTTGCACACAAACATGGAAACTTGGCCAACTCTGATGGTGATGTCATTGGAATGCATGCTCAAAAGAGGCTATAATTAGATGTGCAACATGAGCGTCTTCATGTACTCTGGGTATGGCAGTACGGCAATGAAGCACAGCATCTCGTTCCTTTCTTTTTTAGGGAACAGGGTTACAGTCAAGTAACTCAAAATTTCCCTTTTAAAAGCTTATCTCTATGCTGCGGTGTTCATCTGTATGGGGATGATAATACCAACAAGGATGTGTAGTGTGTTCTCACAAGCACACACAAGGTCTCAGATATGGGCTTTGGATGTTAACTGAGTCCAGAGTAGCAGGAACATCCAAACTATAACATCTGCTAAATGTGTGCAGAGAGGACCAGCCTGCACATAGTTGTTGCAAGGGGGCACCCTTTGCCAAAGCTCGAGAGGAAGTGACCCCCTTGTTAGAATGAGCCCTAACACCTAGAGGCGAAGCTTGACTGCACGCCTCATAGGCTAGGGCAATGGCATCCCTCACCCAGTGTGACATTTTTTGACACACTTAGTGTCGGCTGCCCACCAGTTATGACCTCTGTAGCAAATGTACAGTTGTTCTGACTTCCACCACTGGCTATAAATCTGAAGAGCATGGACTGGTCACAGTCAGTGCTTTTTCCCTTGCTCCAGCTTAGTGAAAAGCTGAGGACAGGAGGCTTAAGGTTGGGTGATATAGAGAGAAGCAGAGGGGACAGGAACTTGAGCCCGCCCCTGTTAAATTGGCATGAACACATGTAAACAACTACCGGAGAGTTGCCCACCCGCACTAGGACATGGTAGCCCCTTGACTGCTGAAGAAAGTACTTCAGTGCCAGAAATAAAGCCATTAATTTGAGGCAATTGATACACCTACGATGACAAGATGTGTGCTTGTACAGAGCAGCACCTGCCTGACCCACTGACTTAAACGCCCTCCAACATGGATGTTATTCTGCTTGGCTTGGGCCCACCAAAAGCGCTGACTTTTTAAATAACAATAATCTCCCAGGCAAGAGATAGCGCAGGACCGTCTCTTCCGACTGGATCATCATCATATAAACATGCACAAAGACATAGAATAAAGTTAACCTATGAATTAATTAATCTCATGGAGATCCTTAAAGAAGGCTATTTCACTATTTAATTCCTCAGAATTATAACAAGTAAACAGTCTGGATGAAAGGCTGAGTATAATATATTAATACAAGCATCTAACTTCTCAAATCAGGCAAGTAATTTATTATTGAATTTGCCGCCAAATATCAGCCAGACAAGTAAACACGGACACAATCTATTTTTTTTCTCTTTGCTCTGTGTTTGCAACTGCAAAATATAACAAAATAATTTTAATTCTCAAAGTACACTGAAAAAAGATTTTCATTCAACCAATTAAAAAAATTTAGGGTAATGGTTCACATCTATATTTTATATCTTGAGCCAATGAAAAATAAATTACTTGCCCTAAACAATATTTTCTATGTCTTTAAAAGCTAATTTATATAATTTGGCACAAAGTATAATTTTCTTGTTGAAGAAAGTTAATTAATTTAAATTAGATTTTTGATCTAAACAAAAATATATAGATTTAATTAAACAGTTGTTTTCTCATTTAAGAAATATGTATTAGAAATTATTTGCTTTATCCAATCAAATAGATATAGATTTAATTAAACAAGTATTTCTCATTTGAGTTAATAGAATATATTTAAACAAATAAAAATAAATTTAAACAAATAAAAATATAGTTTTAATCAAACATTTTTTCCCGTTATTCTTATTAAAATGAATCAAAAACACATCAATAATTTAAGGCATCTATATTTATTAACTTTTACTTTCACATCCACAAAAGTATTTAAGGGTCAGATTTGTAGGCAAACATTGCCCTAAGAAAACAGCCTTAAATTGAGAACAATGCAGTGAATTAGGGAAATGCAAGCTGTATAAAGCATCTCACTATCTCAATTCTCATTGTATTTTAGGCTACAAATGTTATCCAACTGTAAAAACAAATATTGTTAAAGTCAGGAATTAAAAAGTCCTGTCTCGTAAACAAGCAGCTTTTAGAATGCTGCAGAACGTAGTACTGCAACTTGCAGGTTTAAACTGGGAGCCCCTCATTAAGCACAATTGTAGAGCTGGTCATAGAGCCTCCTCACTTTGTTGGACATGCCTTTTGGGTCTAGCTCCATGATGACTTTCTGGATATATTCAAATGTCAGTTTCAAACTCTTGGGATACTCTAGATTGAGAGAATAAAGGAGGCCCAGGAGAATGGAAACAGCATTTGCGACTGATGCCAACTTGCTCAGAACCTCTTGTCCCTCGAGTATGATGCCAATGTCTTTGGTTACAGCTTGTGCATCTCTGATGACGAAGATGGCCATGGTTTCCTGTTGGAGAATTTATTCAGCCCCTTCCTTCTCCGAAACCTGGAAAATAATATAGGGGGGTGGTTATATTCTTTATAACTGGACTAGAGTCAAAATAATCAGACACAAACATATGTATTTGGTTCTAAAACCCTGCGGCTCATGACGAAACGATGTCTTAAGACACGAAATGATTGGTTTGTGTGAGAAACTGAACAGTATTTATATATTTTTTACCTCAAATACAACACTATGTACTCCATCGTTCACATTGTTCACCGAGGTCAAATGTACACGATATGGCGTAGAAATACGGGCGAGACTTCCGCCGCTTGTATCCCATTCAGATAAACCATATTGTGTATTTTGACCTCACCCAGTGGAAGAGATGGCACACTCACGGCTGTTGGACATGGTGTTGTATTTGAGGTATTATGAGTTGCACGGTTTATTATGAAGTTGTTGGTGCATGTTTTTATTTTTTACTCTCATAGAATTACACCCCATTAACATGCATTAAACGAATGACACACTGAAACAGTTGGAGTAAAAAAAAAAAAAAATGTAATTTATGTTCTACTGAAGAAACAAAATGTCACCAATATCTCTGATGCCCTGGGGGTAAGCAGATAAACACCAAATTTTAATTTTTGATGACCTATCCCTTTAATAAACACTATCTTAAAACAAACATTGCAGATTTGGTTTATGCTCAAACAGCAACATTACACAACTAAATAAAAATAAAAAAGTAAAATCATACATCAACCACCCCTTTAACAGTCACAAAAATTTACCAGCACATGGGACTTGCAAAAGGAATTGCTTTTTCTATAAGAAATTAGCGTTCAGACTGTTTTCAGACATACATCTGAACAGTCTGACAGCTAACTTTAAAGTGGACAGCCTTAGCTAGCATTTTTACATTTCTAAAGTAACCTTGCCTTACCAGGAAATCTTTGATGAGGTCCTCCACTGCTTCTCCCATGTTAAGGACGAGACATTTAAGTACAATCTCCCTCTTTGTAGCAGTGTCAGTATCCTGCAAAGATAGTAAAGAACTGGTTTAGTCGACCCATTCATTGTGTGTGTGTTCAGGGCTTAACATAAATGCTTGTCTGGGGCAACTGGATTTCTTTAAGGGCAAGTGAAAGAATTTAACTTGCCGGACCGGACAAGCTGATAAATAGGTCAATAACAAAAAATAACTAGGGAATCACCAAAATATAAGAATGATTCTGAATTTATTTTAAGTGGCAATTGATAGTGGATAATAATAATAAAAATGTAATTTGATTTGTAACAACCCTATAGTGTCTTATTCTAGTTTTTATATTTTAATTTAAACATAGAAAAATCTTATTTAATAAGATTAGGTAAAATGCCCTTTATAAAAAGGTGGAAATATCACAAATATGCAGATTTAAATATGTCCAAGCTGATTGCTTCAGAACACAAAAAAAATATTTTTTTCCAGACAAGCACATATTTTACCCTGACAAGTGAATGACATATTTACATGTCCGAAGTATTTATACCCTTGTGTGTGTGTGTGTAATATATGTATATGTATATAACGTTATGTATATGCATTTTGTGTAAATATAATTACGCCATATTCACACCAGTGTTCTATCAGCTGTAACATTAAAATATATTTAGTTTCAGTAAAAAAAGTGCAAGGAATATTTAATACTCTGTCTCACCTTAGTAGAGTAAGGAGCAAGATCGCGAATTATTCGAAATTGATCGCCATCAGACATGTGGTCTGGTCTCCAGCGCCATTACTAACGTTAACGTTATGTAGGCAAGCGCCGTACAAAATGTCTACATGAACAGACAACGTTAAAACATCAATAATTTATTTTTATAATCATTCCAAAGTATTTTACGAAGCTTAAAAAAATATTAATGAGTGACTGGAGAGTCGTTCAACAGAGTGAAAAATGGCGCTGTCATAAGATATATTCAATTCAACGCTTAAACGTTCACGTTTACCATGGTAAAATTTGATGATTTTCTTACTTATGTTCCCTTTAGCAATCGGTCAGGCAATGATTAACGTCGACATGGTAAATTACGTTAACTATAGTTAATGTAAACTGAGGAACTATAGGCCCTAACGTTAACGTTACCTGACACCAAGTTAACAATTTAACTAAGAGAAAAGTCAGTAACGTTAGAGCTGCTACATAATATCTGGCATACAATTAACAAACTACTAAATACAGCATCACATAATAAATGGTTGTTTAACTTACCAGAGTTTATCCACGATGAAACTTGGTTTTCTCTGTTGAAGGTCTGCAGGAGCAGGAAAGTGAAGTGCTCTGCGATCGTAGATTTGAACAGCGCGGCCGGATAACTGGTCGAGATCTGTGTTTAATGCGCATGCGCGGGCCTGAGTGTAACCTTAAAACTTTACATTCGTCAAAACAAATATTTCTTAGTTGAACTCTTAATGAAAAGTATTTAGGTTTAGCAAAGTTTTGAACTAAAAAAAATTTACTTGAAAAATAAAACAAATAATAGTGAATTGAATTGAAAGATAAATTATTAATTGGATGAAGTACTGCTTGAAAACCTTTTTTCAGTGTAGTTTTTCTTTGTTTTTGTGCTCTCCAATGGCTTTACACAATTATCCCTCACTCGCTTGTTTTCCTGTTGCTTGTTCTTTTGCCCCAGGCAATTTAAAGACTACAAAAGAGGAGTTGTCATCTAACCCTTCTTTCTTCACTGGAAAAGGTGTGAACTTGCACTTCTCTCTCTCTCTCTCTCTATCTCTCCCTCCAATGTCTCTCTCTTTATCTCTCTAAAGTGATGGGATTGATTATATGGTTGTGGCTGGTGGCAAACATAGTTGAGATGGTCAGGAATTGTGGTGCAGGCCTGTCCTGTGATCTAAATGGAAGATATTTTTCAGAGAGCATGTATAAAGAGGGAGATGTGATAATTGGGGGCCTGTTTCCAGTTCATAATGAAGCACCAGAACCTGATCATGCTTTTACTGAGACACAGTCTGATGCTCACTGCCAGGGGTAAGTATAATGAGACCGTTTAAAAATGAACTATAAGGCAATTTGTAGAGTTTTAGAATTGTTTATTTGTATTTATTTGTAGAACTATTTATACATTCAAAATGTCAAAATGGTTTATCATGGATGGGCTTTGTTAACTGTAATTACATAGCCTCACCCTCACTTTCTACTCAGCCTAAAATACCTTTATTTTATTTTTTATTTAATAAACTAATTTATGTTGCCTGAAACAATATTTTAATTGTGCATATTCCAACATACTAGGATTTCATATCACATGAGGATGTATCAAATCATATATATTGTTTTCCCTCCATATAGATTATGAACTGACCCAATTCATTTATTCCTCAAACTATAAAACCTGACATTTTATCTCTTTTAGTGTTGACCTTCGTTCATACCGCTGGCTCAAAGCTATGATCTTCACTGTGGAGGAGATTAATCGGGACCCTGTTCTGCTACCCAACATTACTTTGGGGTACCTGGTAGCCGATACCTGCCTAGCTGAGGGCACAACACTGAGTGCTGCTTTAGCTCTGGTAACAGGGCAGGAGGAGACAGTGTCGGGCACAGAGTGCAACAGGTCTCCAATGGTGCCTGTCATTGTCGGTGACGCTCGTTCCTCTGCCTCAATAGTGGTGGCTGACACGCTGGGAGTTTTTGATATCCCCATGGTATAATGAATTAATACTCAAAGACCCATTCGTTGATTATTTCTTTCTATTTTTTTTCTATGTAATTATTTATTTCTATTTGATAATTTTTGGCTAATTGATAAAAAATTTACTACATACAGTATTGAGAGTCAATGGTTCATAAACTTTTGGAATGGGCATTTTTTTATAAATTCAGGAATGTTTTTTCTTGTGGACTATATTTAATATATATATATATATATATATATATATATATGTGTGTGTGTGTGTGTGTGTGTGTGTGTGTGTGTGTGTGTGTGTGTGTGTGTGGTGTGTAAAATATCTTGTTCAGGACACCACTAAATAAAAAATAACACATTTTGTATGATCTCTTTCATTTTGTTTTATTTTCATAATATGATGTGTCGCGTATGTGTAGCAATTTAGCTAAAGTGTCTCTAAGCATAAAATTTGCTTTATTTTATAAAGTTTTTTTTATTATTATTTATTTTTTTTTAACTTGCCTTAACTTGTGCTTTGTCTGCCCAGGTGAGTTATTTCGCTTCCTGTGCTTGTCTGAGTGACAGTCGCAGATTTCACTCTTTCCTGCGCACTGTTCCCAGTGATGCCTTCCAAGCCAAGGCCATGGGCCGTCTGCTGCGACTGCTGGACTGGACCTGGGTAGGGGTGGTTGCAGGGGATGATGAATATGGTAAAAGTGGTGTGCAGCTGCTCTTGAAAGAACTGGCACATTTAGGAATCTGTTTGGACTACTTGGAATTCATTCCTAAATCACACTCACAAAGCAGGATCAGGCGAACTGTGGAGAGGATCAAGAGTTCCACAGCTCATGTGGTGGTGACATTTGCCATTGCCCCTGACATAGCAGCCCTTTTCAAGGAAGCGGTGCTGCAGAATGTAACCAACAGGCAGTGGATAGCCACAGAGGCCTGGAGCACCTCTATTCAGTTCTTTGACCAAGAAAGCATTCCTCTTCTATCTGGTACAATTGGCTTTGCGTTGCGCCGAGCTGATATTTGGGGTCTTGGTGCTTATCTTGCCCAGCTCAGCCCTGTGAAGCAGCCAAATGAACCGTTTGTAAAAGATGTATGGGAAGAAATATTTGGTTGTTCGCTGGCACAGGACTGGCAGCCTTCATTTAAAATACCAAAGTGCACAGGCTCAGAGAGTTTGGAGAAACATGGTGGCATCTACACAGATGTTTCACAGTTGAGAGTTACTTACAATGTGTATAAGGCTGTGTATGCTATTGCCAATGCTATTCACAACATGATAGCCTGTCAGCCTCGTAGATGGCCATTTGAAAATGGAGAATGTCCTGATGTGACTCAAATTAATCCCAGACAGGTAGGAGTTTAATTATTTTTTATGTAAGCAATGCTTTTTAAATTAATCACTGCTGTAGATAATCTGTGCATTTTTTCTTTCACAGCTTCTGTACTACTTAAAAGCAATAAACTTCACAACACCAGTGGGTGATCTGGTTTATTTTGAAGATAATGGCGAGCCATCTGCTTCTTATGACATTATGAACTGGCATGTTGATGAAAGTGGAACAGTGAATTTCATCCAGGTTGGACAGTTTGATGCAGGCAAAGGACCAGGCAAGGAGCTGAACATAAACCTTAAGAAAGTGGTTTGGGGTGGGGGCTGGGCTGACAAAGTAAGAATCCAGTAAATTTTAATTTATTATATAATTTAAAATGTTTTTATTTTAAATATGTTTGTGACATCTGTAGTGACCACCCAGTCACATGCCTTGAAACATAGATTCACCTCTCACGATAGAGTCAGCAATATTTCTTTTATCTCTTCAGCCAAAGATTAAGAGATTGAAGAATATTACATAATAATTACAAAAATGCATTATACAGCAAGAAGAAAATATCTTGCTATACCGTTGCAAGTGAAAGTTATGAAGTTAGTTTTGATAGTTATAATATAGATTATATATAGTCATACAGACACTCAGACATGTAAGATCTAGTGTAGTAATTTTTAAAGCTTTAACTACTGATGACAAATCTTATTTATATTATATCTGTATATATTATCTGTATATAATTATGTTAATTTAAACTAAATGTTTAATAATAATTGTTAAACTAAAATTGCTCATGTGTACTGGATTAGGTGTATAATAATTATATAAATCATGTATAAATCATTATAATGAATAATCATCACAATAAATTCACACATCCATACAGATAGTGGCAGAACACCTCAGTTACCTTTCAGTCGGTCACGTTCGATGTACATGGGACGTCACCGATGAATTGGGATCACTTCAGGGAACCCCTTTCAACTTCGAGATGTAGAGAACAGACCAATGAACATTGGCATGTGAGATTTTAATATCACACTACGCCCTGCAGTATATAGCGGAAGAGATCGCAATGCACTGTTGTCATTCACTTCGGAGCCGAACAGCGTTGACGAAGCATTACTCAACTGCCTCAATACTCAACAAGAGAGAGAGAGAGAGAGAGAGAGAGAGAGAGAGAGAGAGAGAGAGAGAGAGAGAGAGAGAGAGAGAGAGAGAGAGAGAGAGAGAGAGAGCATGGGCGTAGATTACGCGGGGGACGCGGGGGACGTGTCCCCCTCACTTTTAATAAAATTTTCGTCCCCCGCACTTTTACTGGGTCTCCCCGATCCTAGTCGACCCGCTCCGAGCGGGATTCGAACCTGCGCGAGGGCGGGCAAGTTAACAGGGACGCTAAAAAAACAGCTTTCTCTAATCTCGGTTGAGAGCGCGCTTCTTGAGGTCACGGGCAAATGTATTTACATAGAAACCAAAGTGAATACATCAAGATTTAAATTCAGAGACAAAAAATGATCTATGCAGGACCTGTAATTTTATTCGAATCTAAATATGAGGAGGGCGCGCTCTCACAGAAAGACCAAAAGCGGATTCGTAGAGGTAATACCTCTGGAGCTGTAGCTGAGCTGAAGGAAAACAATCGTTATGAGTGATGAAACGTGACGACGACAATCAGACGATTGCGACAATATATGCTTTATGTGTGTTTTTCAAGTCATCTCAATGTAGGCTATTTATTGACAATAAAGTAGGCTATATGAATAATGCAGCTTTTAATGTTTAGTATCTTCTGCTCACCAAGGCTGCATTTATGTAATCAAAAATAGTTAAAACAGTACTATTTTGAAATATTATTACAAATTAAAACAGCTTTTTTTCTATGTGAATATATATAGTAATTTATTCCTGTGATCAAAGCTGAATTTATAATCATTACTCCAGTCTTCAGTGTCACAAGATCCTTCACTAATCGTTATAACCAAGATATAATAATCAAGATATAATCAAGATATAAGATATAAAAAATAATTTTATAATCAAGAAACATTTATAATTATTATCTGTGTTGAAAACAGTTGTGCTGCTTAAAAATGTTGTGGAAACCACGATAGCCTACATGTTATTTTTCAGGATTCTTTAATGAATAGAAAGTTCAATGGATAGCATTTATTTGCATTTATTAAATACATTGTCTTTTTTAATATTAAAAATATCACTTGTGATCAATTTAATGCATGCCTGATCAATAAAAGTATTAATTTCTCTCTTTTTTAATTTTACCACAAATGTTTAGATGGTTTCCACAAAAATTAAGCAGCACCTTGAGCAGCAAAACTGATAATAATCATAAATGTGTGTTGATCATCAGATCCTCATCTGAGAATGATTAGTGAAGGATCATGTGACACTGAAGACTGGAGTAATGACAATAAATTCAGCTTTGATCACAGGAATAAATCACACTTTACTATATCTTCACATGGAGAACAGCATGGTTTACATCAGAATATATCTATATTTTTTTACATTGCATAACATCTATGGAAACTTAATGCACAATTGTTTGTAGTATATAAACCAATCATAAAATTGGCATAAAAAATAGGAGAATAATATTATAGATATTAATTAGTGGTTATTGTTCAGCAGTGTATTTGATATCTTGCCCAATTAAAAGCAGGAGATGTGATAAATTATATTGGTCCAAAAAAAAAAAAAGGGGGGGGGGGGGGGGGGTATTACGACATTTCTGTCCCCCTCACTTCTGAAAAGATGGCTACGCCCCTGAGAGAGAGAGAGTGACACTGGGGGATCACTCATGTGCTGGCCAGACGGCACAAAAACAGTGCGACTGCACAAAGAAGAGAACCAACTGCTGTTCTCACAGAAATTTTTGCAAAGATTAAAAAAAAAAAAAAAGCAGATACAGGCTGCACCTAAATCCTGTATTCTTCCATGGTCTTCCCAGGGTGCTTTATTACTAAAAGAGCAGTTTCCTCACAAAAGAGCAAAATGGCGCGATGCTTCACCCTTTTCAAGATGTCAATCCATCTAGGGATGTTAAGCAATGACGGTTTGACCGTTGACGATCAAAGTTGTCGTTAAAAAAAAAGTGATCTCTAA
This sequence comes from Pseudorasbora parva, assembly GCF_024679245.1. Lineage (NCBI taxonomy): Eukaryota > Metazoa > Chordata > Actinopteri > Cypriniformes > Gobionidae > Pseudorasbora > Pseudorasbora parva. The sequence goes on from NC_090187.1 coordinate 17,986,461, forward strand.
ATTAGGTTATTATAGACAGTGGACTAAACGCTACTATAGTTAGCCATCTCATTCCAAACTCTTTTTGTGTGAAGTGAACAAATCCCTCATACTCAATTTTTCATAATTCGCCTGTTTGTACTTAATAAACAAATAAAAACATTTGGCGCGAGGTCGCAGCGTTTGGGTTTGCAAAAAGGTTTGCAAAAAGTAAACAGGCTAAAACACTCGAGGTTAGAGCCAGCGCAGACGACAGTGTAGAGCATGCATTTCACATAAGATGGGCTTAGTTTTGGAAATATATTACATCTACATTTTAGTGGTAACACATAAGGTGTTGATCATCATCTTTTTTTATTATTGTTAGCACTACCTCGAACAAAATTGGTGTCTCTTCGGAGCTGTCATTTTCTTAAATGAGAAATGTTTCGAAAGGCTAGACAAATTCCTTTATTTTCAATGTGATCACCTTGTACCCAAACCATTTCAAAACTAAGGAGCCATTTGTCCTCCAATTACAAACAAGCTCCTCGGTGCCGCATTTGCAGGACTCATGTTTCGCGCTTTAGGGGATTTTAAAAAAGTGACGTGAGTGGAAGGGAGGCGCCGGGACAGTGTGTGTGTGTAATAGCGGGAGGCAGAGCGGCACAGAGATGCGACAGAGTTGCGAAATTGCAGGCACGGCTCGCGGCTGTTATTAATAGCGCAGCATATTTTAAACTAAATGGTTAACCAGTTTCAACCGGCTAATGAGGCTTGGTAAAATAAAAAATTAAATACATATTGGATGAAGTACTGTAGGTTTCAGTCCAGTGGTGTAATTCTTGCTTTTGATGCTAGAGATCCTGCGTTTACAACTTGGCTGTCTATACAGTTTTTTTAAAAAAACCTATACTTGCAAGTGACATTCTGTATTTTCACCATTGCCTGCTATATGTACTTATTCTGCTTATATTCTATTATTTTCTATGAGGGGTCAGTAGGCTCTCTTGGAATGTAGAGTAAGAGAGAAAAACAAATCAGCAGGCAAAAAACACTAATGACAACATTCTAGTATGGTGTAAATTGCTTTAGGTTTACTCTAAATTGTAAGTTTACTTCTATTCTGTATTAAACATTACAATGTAAATGCAAAGTTTTTGTAATAATGTTTTTCAAGTAAACTAAAAAAGGGTACACAAAGTGTGCAGGTGAATGTGTCAATTATCAAACCTCTTAGTATGGAACAGATACAGCCCTTTAATGGACAAAACCCTGCTGAGAGGGAAAAGATATGTCCTGGGAATGTGTATATGCTTGTGTGTATGAGGATGTGCCATTTACAGAAAAAGTTAAATGTATTTGCGTGTGGATTTTCTTTTCTTTCTGCTCTTCTTTGTGTGCTTGTGATGACAGATATTGTGTTATTAGAAGGAAGATGTTAGTCGAATTGTGTTTCGTCCTGTATTATTCAGGTTCCATTATCTGTGTGCAGTGTGAGCTGTCTTCCAGGCACTAGAAAGGCTGTACAAAAGGGAAAACCTATCTGCTGCTTCGACTGTCTTCCCTGTGCAGCAGGAGAAGTCAGTAACACGACAGGTATTACATATATATAGTAATTAATAACATAAAAAGAAATTACTTTTTTAACCTTGAACATTGAACTAGACATTGATAAAGGTGTGTAGGTAACAAAATAAATATATTTTTAATAGAAAACCAACCTTAACTATGAGCAACATTTTTTTTTCTAGACTCTACAGAGTGTACAAGATGCCCTGAGAGGTTCTGGTCAAACACTGAAAAAACAAGGTGCATCCCAAAGGTTGTGGAGTTTCTGTCCATGCAAGATACCATGGGAATTGTCCTGACAGTCTTATCTGTCACTGGGGCGACATTGACCACAACTGTTCTGGCTGCTTTTTTCCATCATCGTGACACAGCCCTTGTGCGGGCCAACAACTCAGAGCTGAGCTTCCTGCTATTGGTGTCGCTTACCCTCTGCTTCCTGTGCGCCCTAGTTTTCATTGGCCGGCCTGCACCGTGGAACTGCATGCTACGTCACACCCTGTTTGGAGTGAGCTTTGTGATCTGCATTGCCTGTGTCCTTAGTAAAACTGTGGTGGTGCTGGTGGCTTTTCGAGCTACCCTGCCTGGATCTAACCTGATGCAGTACTTTGGGCCCATCCAGCAGAGGGCAGGCATCTTCCTCTGCACACTTATTCAGGTTGTCATTTGTTTACTGTGGCTGCTGCTGGCTCCCCCTCTGCCCACAGAGAGTGCAGGTGAGCTTGGTGCTCGAGTGATCCTGCAGTGCACAGTGGGATCTGTTGTGGGGTTTGTGTTGGTACTGGGCTACATCGGTCTGTTAGCAGTAGTCTGCTTCCTGCTAGCCTTCTTTGCTCGAAAGCTCCCAGACTATTTCAATGAGGCTAAATTCATTACTTTCAGCATGCTGATCTTCTGTGTTGTGTGGATTGCATTTGTGCCAGCATACGTCAGCTCACCGGGGAAGTACACAGTGGCTGTGGAGATTTTCGCTATTTTGGCTTCCAGTTACGGCATGTTGCTGTGTATATTCACCCCAAAATGTTACATCATTCTGCTTAAACCTGAGAAAAATACAAAAAAGAACATGATGGCCAGATAAGGTTTACAAGTGCAAGGCTTTTGTGAAAAGGTAACATTTTACAGAGTGCAATATTTATTATCACAATAATAACAACAAAAATTTAGTTTAATTAAACATTCTTCTGTAAAAACAGGGTTTCACAGACAGGGTTTACATTAGCCCTTAGTTAAATTAGGATATTTAAGAAGCTTTTATTAATGTGCCATAGCAAAAATCATTACTGGTGTGTGTCTTGAGATTAAACAATAGCACGTATATATTTTAAGAGATATGAGCAAAATATCAGAGCAAGTTGCTTTCAGTTAAAACAACTTAAACATGCATTTTAGTCTGGGACTAGGCTTAAGTCATGTCTGTGAAACCAGCCATAAATGTTATAGGTGTGTTGTTTGTATTTTTGTATATGTGTATTTAAAAAAAATTAAGAAAATAAAATTGCTATGTATTATTACTATATAGATGATATCTTGCAAATTATATCTTTGTCAGCTGTTTCTATGTGAGATGAAACATTTGTCTGTGATGCAGTTTTGCTATTTGTAGTCCAGAAAAGAGAGATATTGAAAAATACTTTATTGCAAATGTTGACATTAAACACTTTTTCAAATAGTCAACATTTATAGTTTTACCTTTTATACCACTAAGAAAACAAACCAAACAAAAAAAATGTCCACATTAGTAGAAGAGAAAAAAAAATCTGTCAATCAATACCATCAAGTGCACAAAGCCTCATTCTAATACCATTTCATTTAAAATGTGACAATATATTCCATGAATTATACAAATAATAAAAAAAAAAACCGAATATTCTGGATTTTACAGTGGCTAAAAACATAGTATTAATATCTTGATCTACACCCAGTTATATCTTGATCTACACCCAGTTATTTCTTGTTCTTTCTACTCACATAGATTGCTAACTTTGCTTGACCTATAATAACATTTTGTAAAAATGTCCCCAACTCTTTAACTTGAAGGTGACTTATACAAATGATCTCCATTCTGGTCTATCATCCTCACACAGTTTTACACCATGGTGTAATTTACAAGTACTTGTTGAAAAAAACAGATAAGACATCTCTTTCATTGGGAATATTTTTGCTTTCACAGTAATCCTATAAAAGTTGCAGTTTATCAGAAGTAGGCTAAATCTTTTCCTTTTTTTTTTTTTTTTTTACTTAATCTTTAATTCCAAAGCAACTCTTTAAATCTGCATTCTCAATGTCTGGTCCTGTCAAATGAATAATCATTTTTTGTTAACTCAAAGCATGCTCCATATATTATTGGTTCATCAAGAAGCCATTTAAAGACCCTGTAAAGTCAAAATTATGTGTGTGATCTGAGTTAGTCACACCACAGAAAAATATGCTATTAACCACCCAGCCAAATTTGAATGATAAAAACGTCGCCAAGTAAATAAAATAAGAGATCAAAATCTTGAAAAAAATGAGCAGTATTTTTCTGCTCTCAAACGCTCGGGGTGTGTCCGCTGGCTGCGCCGAAACCACCCCCACTCGCGGGAAAGCTACCTCCGCCTCACTCAAATGTCACCGCTACAGCCGGAATGGATGTTCCTAGCAGCTTATTAATTGCTTATTAACTAACGCAAGCTCCCGTGCTGTCTCCATTCACAGAAACATGTCATGCCTGATGTCATTATAAAGCTCTCAGTCTCACACACAGCGCTGTCTAATCCAAATATGGACATTTTCTTTGTAGAACTAACCAACCGTCTCGGGTTATGACTATAACCCTTGTTCCTTGAGAGGGAACGAGACACTGCGTCGTCGAGTTACGACACTCTGGGAACGCTCCCAGCATTACGCTACTGAAGCATGAATGAAATCTATCCAACTGTGATTGGTGCTGCGTCATGACATAGGAGATGACGGTATAACCGGAAGATACAAAGCGACGCTGACACACACACTAGCTTATTTGCGATGAAGCAAGCACTCTGCCCGTGATAGGTGTGGCGACGAGACGCAGTGTCTTGTTCCCTCTCAGGGAACAAGGGTTATAGTCATAACCCGATACGTTCCCTTTATCGAGGGACTTGCACTGCGTCGTCAAGTGACGACACTCAGGGAACGAACTGCCCACTATGCCACACCTTGATCCCGTTCGTCCCAGTGTGAAGCTGGGGGACCAGGCACACTTAGGACACAAGCACTAAGACTTCTTCCACTGGGGAGACCTCTCCAATAAACTCTTAGAGCTCTGCTAGCAGAGCAGATGAAGTCTTCCCTCCTCCGCCGTCACGTGAGGTGGAGGATGGAAGGCCTGAAGAACCACTGACTGTGCCACATTAGATGGCACCTTAGGCACATAGCCCGATTCCTTTCATAGGATGTAAGATGGCCTTCACTCCGCCAGGGGGAAACTCCATGCAGGTTGGCGTGATAGCCAAGGCCTTGAGATCCCCCCCTCTCCTCAGAGAGGGGATAGCAAGGAGAAAAGCCACCTTGCGGGTCAGGGTCCTTGCCTCGGCCGACTCCAGTGGCTCAAAGGGGGCCTCAGCCAGCCCTTCGAGCACCACTGCCAGGTCCTAGGTTGGGACTCTGGAATAAGCCGCAGGCCTCATCTTCCAAGCCCCACTGGGGAGCCGTACAACCAGATGATGCCTCCCCAACGGTCCATCACCTATAGGTGAGTGGAAAGCCCCAATGGCAGCCACATACACCTTAAGTGTGGACAGGGTAAGCCCGGCAGAGAAGCGATCTTGGATAAACTCCAGCACTGAAGCCACTGGGGAGTTAACTGGGTTCACCTCACTTCCCCAACACTAAGTGGAGTAACACATTCCACTTTAGGTTGTACAGTCTCCTGGAGGAAGGAGCTCTGGAGCTGAGCAAGGTCTCAACGACACTTGTTGACAGACCCTCCTCTATGAACTGTGTGATGTCTGCTCCCTGGTTTTTGTCCCCGGGAATGTACATCGCCCTGAGGGATGGACAATTTCCCCCGGGACCACAGGAGGACCTGATGCGCCAGTCTGCACAGAGGGCGCGACCTCAGACCCCTCTGATGATTTAGATACGATGGCCATATTGTCAGATCGTATCAGGACATGGTGGCTGCGGAGGTCCGGGAGAAAGCTCCTCGGAGCTTTGTAGACTGCAAGCATTTCCAGGCAGTTGATGTGCCAGGAGGAATGCTGGGTCCCCCACGGACCTCTCACAAAGCGGCCTTCCATGACCGCGCCCTAGCCAGTGAGGGAGGCATCTGTTGAAACGGTTTTCCGGCAACACTATTGTGGCAAGGGGGGCGTGGTTTAGCGAGGTCTGCAGCGGGAGAGAGAGCCGCGGGACGAGGTGTAAGTGAGTGGGTTGGACGCAGATTGATAACACCTGTATCTTGTTCCAGTAATGGGCGTGGAGAGAGGATAAAACGCCAGTGGAACCGGAAGCCAGGGAGAGAGAGAGACAGACGGTTGATGCCACACACATCCAGAGACTGAGTTACCGGAAGCGCCGACCCGGAAGTGATGGTTGTTTATGAGAATCCACACCGTTGCGTGTGTTACGTTGATTTTGAGTTTGAGAATAAAGAAAAGCATCAACCGCCCAGCCGACCCCCGTGTCCTCTTCCATCCTTACATTCACGAACTTATTACAACTATGCTCCCAACACTAGCCCTAGGGACAGAAACCAAGGTTTCTTCCATATGACGAGGGAACGAAGGCATCTGCGCATTACCCTGATCATACGGAAGGGATTCCCCCTTGGGGAAAACCCCTTGGTCTTCAGCCACCACTGTAGGGGTCTCATGTGGAGCAGGCTGAACAGAATCACGTTGGACGCTGCTGCCATGAGACCCAGCAGTTTCTGAACTGCTTGACAGTGAGGCTGTGCCTAGCTCTACTCTGGAGACCTCCGCCAGTATGGTCTCGATACGTGTGGGGGACAGCTGACCCAGCATCGTTGTCGAGTCCCATACGACTCCCAGGAACGTCGTCCGCTGGGAGGGCGTCAACACACTTTTTTTGTGTTGAGTCTCAGCCCCAAGCACCTCATAGAGCTGCATCCATGCACTTTGTGAAGGTGCGGGGTGAAAGAGCCTGGCCGAATATTGGTACGCTTCGCCCCCGAAAGCTAACCTCAGGAACCTCCTGTGGGCAGGAAGGATGGAGCTATGGAATATGCATCCTTAGATACATCGTGACGAACCAGTCCTCGAACTGGGTCTGACTCATGATGGGATAGTGCATCTTGAACCTGAATCTCCTCAGAGAGTGGTTCAACTACCTCAGATCTAATAATAGACGCACCCCTCCATCCTCTTTGGGAACCATGAAGTAGCGACCGTAGAAGCCAGACTCCCTGTCTGGCGAAGGGATACACTGTATGGCCTCCTTTACCATCAGGGAGCACACTTCCTGTTTCATAACCTGCCACTGGGCTGAACACACCACCATTCAGACCACACCGATAAACTTCGGTGGTGGAATGCTGAACTGCAGTCTGTACCCTTTGCCCACAGTACACAGGGCCCAAGCAGATATATTCGGGAAGCATAACCCTGCACCAAGATATTCTACTAGGGGAACCTGCTCTCAAGGCTGGTCTCTGGTACCCACTGAGCCTCCTGCCCGACCCCCTGAAGTGGCCGACCGGCAGAGCTTAGTCGAGAAGGATTTTCGGTGTGCGAACATGTTCGCTGCCCAGCTGGATGTCATAGAAGGTGGAACACAGTATCGACATCGACAGAAAACTCCACAGAGGAGGCGACCTTGATCGCCCCCTGGGAGAGGGGGCTGGCCAGCAGGCCGCTGGGCACACCACCATTCAGACCACACCGAAGACCCCTGAAGCGCCCCCCGGGCAGAGCTTAGTTGGGGAGGATTTTCGGTGTGCTAACACATTCGCTGTCCAGCTGCAGGTCTTTCTAGAGGCGGCTGGAGCAGCATGCATGCAGCGTTTGCTGGAAATCAATGTGGCCCGAGCGTCGCAGACGGCGGATCACAGCATCGACTTCTAAAAAAAAAAATCCACGGAAGAGGCGACCTTGATCGCTCTCCGGGAGAGGGGGCTTATCTGACTCGACAGGGCCGTAACAGCTTAGGGCGGCCACTGTGAATCCTTAGATGAATAAACAGATGATAGGCTGATAATCTAACCCCTTCTCAAAGTCAGATAAATCTCATTTAATTCCTCAAAATTAAATGCCACCATAATCACCCCTCAAGTGAACATGGACTGAATGATAGGCTGAATAAACATCTCTAACTCCTCAAAGTCAGATAACGTTTCATTTTAATTCCTCAAAATTAAATGCAGCCATAATCACCAGACGATACTGTGTAAATATGTATTTAACTGAATCGTTATCTACTCGCTGCCTCAGCAAACGCGAGATTCGATTCGTTTACAACATATTTGGCTCTCATCCCTCGAAACGAAAGACCACAGGCATGAGGCTGAAACACTCGAAAAACGCAAGGCTGTAAGCTCCCCGATAATTTCTCAATGAACACAGCCAGCACCCTCAGGAGCTGACAGCATGCCTCGCACCAACAGCATCACATGTACACCGATCGCGTGTGTTCACTCTTATTTTATTGCATTTAGTCTACGCGCTGCCTCGGCAACGCGAGATCGTATACATTATGAAGTGGTGAGCTCTCGTTACTACTTCATTCCCTCGATGCTGTGCACATCTGATTCCTCGGATTTAAACTACTCAAGCATCTGGTTCTTCACCCGGGGGAAAAAGCCGCAATGCGGGCTTCTACACGGGGACAGAAACACTGGGTCACTATACAGGCAGCCCCCTCGAGAACTGCCCGAGTGCACTTATTTTATGAATGAAGTGGCGTGTTGGGTGCTTTAACGTCAACCGTCTCGATACTGTGCACGTCTAATTCCTCAGAATCAGACTGCTCAAGCATCGGGTTCTCCACCCCGGGGGAAGAGGCCGCAATGCAGGCTTCCATGCAGGGAAGGAGAACATCTGAACTGCCAGTGAGGCTGAGAAGGTGCCTCAGCAGTCCCAAGACCCGCTGACAAGTTCATTTGCGAGCCCACTGATCGCCGCCGCGCTGCCTCAACAGACTCGGGACAGAACCGCGGCGCTCGCGAGCCTGCCAGCTTCACAAAATATATATATATTTTTTTTGGACAAACAACACCAAATAGACAAACAATTCAAACACAGAGTGCTTCGCTGAAGAGCAAAAAGCTAGTGTGTGTGTGTCAGCGTCGCTTTGTATCTTCCAGTTATGCCGTCATCTACTACGTCATGACGCATCACCAATCACAGTTGGATAGATTTCATTCATGCTTCAGTAGCGTAACGCTGGGGGCGTTCCCAGAGTGTCGTCACTCGACGAAACAGTGCGAGTTCCCTCGATAATAGGACAAATAGTTATAGATGGACATATACAACAAACAGGGACAGTTCATCTGCAGTGTGTGTGACTGGTGTTATGTGTGTTTGTTAAGGTAGTTCTCATAAGGTAGTTCGCTAATAGCTATTGCTTTCACTACTAATTTATTCATTTATCAATTTCCATGTGTTTAAAATATAATACACTACTGATATTAATTAACTGAATATTTATTTTGTTTGTAGGTTGGGGTTTTTATAGAAATGTATGCAGTTATACAGTATAAAACTGTAAAGGCCGTTTTCTCAAAATGAGTTTTTCCTCACACAGATATATCCACTTCAGCAGCACATACAAGCACAATTTTTTTTTGCAGATTTATACTGAACTATATTCTGAAGGCTTTTACAGAGGGATTTGTTGATATATAATTGCTATCCTGAGTTATAGGTCCTTTAACTCCAAAAAAACATGGCAATTTTTTTTTTTCAAGGCTGTTGTCAGTATTCTCTAATTTACTTAAAGCTGCAGTCCGTAACTTTTTTGCACTCTAGTGGTTAATTCCTTTCGATCAGAGACCATGGCTGCAATCGATATGATTTTGTATCAACAAGTCACTCAAAGTAAACACTATCCTTCAGTTTACATGCAAATGTATTTATTTATGCCGCCACGGTTACAACAGGAAATCTCACACTGACTTAAAACAATTACATCTGAATTTATAACTCATATGAGAAGAGCCTGGAAAAACATGACAACCTGCATCTGCAAAATGGAAGTATATACAAATGTAAACTTGCCAATAAATACAGAAATGGGACAGTACTATTGAAAGAAAGACAATAGAAGAAAGAATTAAAGTGTAATGACTCAGAACTCAACATCGGATCCATGAGCAGGCTTTAATGAATGAACTCTTGGTTGTACAGGCAGGGGTCGGTAACAGCAGATACAACAATGTAGAACAGGCTAAAGAGTGGTCGGTAAACAAGCAGGTCGGGATAACAGGCAAAGAATCACAGTCCAGTGGGCAGGCAAAAGGGTCAGTAGACAGGCAGCAAAGGTTCGTAGACGATAAACAAAGCACAACAGCAACAGGGAATCAGACAGGAAAATAACCCTCAGAAAAGATGGCCGTGGCAGAATCAAGACTTCGCGTCTGCCTAGAGAACACAGTCTGGTACATGTACCAGTACATGGTCCTGATCAGCTGCAGCTGGGCGTTGATCAAAGTCCAAGGACGGGGTTTATGGGAAATGTAGTGCAAGTCAGTGTAGATGGGTGAATGGGTGCGTGTATGTTAGTATTCGGGAGATGGGGCCCTCTGCTGGCCAGCAGAGGGAATCACGGGGTTCGTCTCCGTGACAGAAAGGTTTCATGAACTGGCTTTTTAAAAAAATGTATATGGTTGTCCGAGGTCAACTAATAATGTCCGCATGATTTTTACATTAAAAAACATCATAACTAATAAGTAATAGGCTATTTTCTACACTGGTTTTGAGGCTTCTCCAAAAACGCTGGGTTTTGGTGGGCGTGCCGGACTGGAGACTTGGAAGTAAATGCCCATGGTTAGGATTGGATAAGATTTGCATATTTAATGAGCTTAAAGGGATCCCCTGGTGTTGAGACTTGTATGGCTTAATATAACATAAATGATGTCTCTTACTGAATTATGTAGTAGAAAACCCATGAAAGATCTACGTTATTTAAAAAATCGATTTTATATTTGGACCATGGGCGGCGCCATTTTGTTTGCGTTCTAGGTTGATGACGTAGAATGGTGGCACTCCTCAATCAGCTGGCGCTACCCGTAGCTATTTTTACCACAACGCAACTCGAAAATTGTTTCAGAGTTAAACAAAACCAATGAATTGCTTTGTAATTGTACTTAAAACACACTCAAACATACATGTGCAAACAAACTCACCTACACAAGTCACAAACAGATCGGCGGGCGGGCACACACACCTGACAGACTGCTCTGTCTTAATCGAGATGTTGGGCTGCTCAGTCTCCACGACAGGGGCTGAATCAGTTGTGCAGCGTTTTTTGCCACACTTTTCCCACAGACTTCCCACTGAGGTGCCTTGATACAGCACTCTGGGAACAGCCTATTCATTCAGAAATGTATTTCTGTGTCTTACCCTCTTGCTTGAGGGTGTCAATGATGGCCTTCTGGACAGCAGTCAGGTCGGCAGTCTTACCCATGATTGCGGTTTTGAGTAATGAACCAGGCTGGGAGTTTTTAAAAGCCTCAGGAATCTTTTGCAGGTGTTTACAGTTAATAAGTTGATTCAGATTATTACGTTAATAGCTCGTTTAGAGAATCTTTTCATGATATGCAAATTTTTTGAGATTTTTGAATTTTGGGTTTTCATGAGCTGTATGCCAAAATCATCAGTATTAAAACAATAAAAGAAATATTTCAGTTGGAGAGCAATGAATCTAAAATATATGAAAGTTTAATTTTTATCATTACATTATGGAAAATAATGAACTTTATCACAATATGCAATTTTTTAAAGAAGGACCTGTACACGTTCGCGCGCGCACCGCCCTTCAGATGTTAACAAGAGAGAGAGAGAGAATAGCAGAGAATAGAATAAGAGATTCATCGGCCTGTCTGGCTTTGCGAGCCCTGGCCCATGTCTGAGTCCAGCATGCTAAAGGTATGTTCTGTTAGACACGTACACATAAGCAAAACGATCTATAACAATGCAATACTATCAAATATCAAAACATGTTTTACTCACATGGTGTGTTGCACCATTCCTGTCGGATCCAAATCCAGCATCGACAGGAAATTTGTTTACAAACGATTCTGCAGTGAACTGAATTGAATATGTCTTCCCCATGTGAGCTGGAACTTCATTAAAAATAAAGTTCAACCACTCATTCCTAATATTAGGATCCGAAGGAAGCTTATGTAGCGACTGTGTTCTTCCCAACCAGGAATAGCGCAATATCTTAATCTTCCTCAATGTATTGTTGTTGACCAGCTGCTAGCACAATCCCTCCATGAGTCGGTGGGTTGGGCTACTGAACTACATGTGCTCATTATTCTGTAGAGACGGTGTTTTGTTGCGCACTGACGTCAGTAGTTTTCAACTGTTTGTTGAGCCTGGTGTCTATAAAAGCTTTTCTTTGAATAACAATGAAGTTTTCAGCTCTGAAACTTAGAGGATATTGTCACGGGGTGAAGAATCACACGACAAGGACTGTTGTGTTAAATAACCGGAAGGTGGATTTATTTACACACACAGGGTGAGAAGATGATAAACAGGTGTAGAAGTGCGCTGGTGCAGTCGGTGCTCTCTTCCTTGTTCCTTGTGCTGGGTGTCCGTGCTCGTGCTCGAGGGCGGCTGTCCGGTCACACACTGCCTTCTACAGGAGTAGAGAGAGAGAGAGAGAGAGAGAGAGAGATTAGCTGCAGTCTTTCTGGAGGTTGAACTCCTCTCTGTGGCAAGATCTGCTGGGCTTATAATGCTGCCGGCTGACGAGCTGCAGCTGGGGTTGATCAGCCGGTAACGAGGTGTTCTGCCTCCGTGTCCAGGACGACGCTGATGAGATACCGGGATGCTTTTTCTCCTGTGGGCGAATCAGTCCCCGGCCCACCTGGAATCCCAGGTACTTTGCCTCCGAGAGCGCAAGGTGGCACTTGCGGGGGTTGGCGGTGAGTCCAGCCCTCCGGAGCTCGGACAGCACCCTCTGCAACCTATCGAGATGATCCTCCCACGAAACAGAATGGACCACCACGTCGTCCAGGTAGGCCGCAGCGTATGCTTGGAGGGGCCGTAAGTGGATGTCCATCATACGCTGGAACGTGGCGGGTGCCCCATGGAGGCCAAAGGGAAGCTCGTCCACCCGTGGCATGGGGTATCCATCAAACTGGGATACTTCATTCAGGCGGCGATAGTCATTGCAGAAACGGAGGGTGCCATCCAGTTTCGGGACCAGGACAATCGGACTGGACCACGGACTGCGTGAGGGCTCGATCACCCCTAACTTCAGCATCTGCTGGATTTCCTCCTCGATAGCTCGCCGACGAGCCTCAGGGACCCGATAGGGATGTTGCCTGACGATGACTCCAGGAGGCGTCGGGATATCATGTTAGATGATGTTGGTCTGCCCGGGAAGAGGAGAGAACACATCAGAGAACTGACCGACCAGGTGCTGTAGTTCTCCCTTCTGGGCAGCCGAGAGGTGGGGATTGGTGTCGACCACTATGGGTTCTGTGGAGGCGAGGGCAACGAGCTGGTCCCTAGTCCCAACCCACTTCTTCAGCAAGTTGACGTGGTACAGCTGCTCTGTTCTTCACCGGCCTGGTTGGCGGATTCGATAAGTCACCGGCCCAATCTTCTCTAGCACTGTGTACGGCCCTTGCCAGGTAGCAAGGAATTTGCATGCTGCTGTGGGGACTAGGACCATGACTCGATCTCCAGGATGGAATTCCCGTGGCTGGGTCACCCGGTTATAGTGGCGCTGCTGAGCCTGCTGTGCTTTGCTCATGTGTTCCCGGACTAATGGCATGACCCGGTCGATCCGTTCCCTCATGTCCCTTACGTGTTCGATGACCGAACGATGAACTGCCGGTTGCTGCTCCCAGGCTTCCTTCGCCACATCCAGGAGGCCCCGAGGTTGTCGACCGAAGAGGAGCTTGAACGGGCTGAAGCCCGTGGAGGCTTGTGGAACCTTGCGGATGCCGAAGAGGACGTAGGGGATCATGAGGTCCCAGTCACGCTTGTCTTCAGCCATGACCCGTCTCAGCATCTGCTTCAGAGTCTGGTTAAAACGCTCGACCAGACCATCTGCTTGTGGGTGGTATACTGTGGTTCTTAACTGCTTCACCTTCAGCAGCTGGCAGAGGTCAGCCATTAGCCGGGACATAAAGGGGGTTCCCTGATCGGACAGGATCTCCGCTGGGATGCCAACTCGGCTAAACAGCAGGAAGAGCTCCTGAGCAATGTTTTTTGCTGTGGTCTTCCGCAGGGGGATCGCCTCTGGGTACCGGGTGGCATAGTCGACGATCACCAGGATGTGTTCATGTCCCCGGGCAGACTTAGGCAACGGCCCCACAAGGTCCATCCCGATGCGCTCGAAGGGCACCTCGATAATGGGTAGCGGTATCAGCGGGTTGGGGGGAGGCTTCCTGGGCGACGTTACCTGACAGGTGGGGCAGGCCTGACAGAACCGTTTCACCTCGGCGTCCATTCCTGGCCAGTGGAACCGGTCCCGAATCCGTTGGAATCGTGTTGGCCGGCCCGAGGTGTCCCGCCATGGGGTGTGAGTGTGCCAACTCCAACACGGTTTCCGTCTTCGTACAAGGTACCACCAGCAGTAATTTCTCCTCCCCCCTCCGCTGCGCGACACAGTATAGCAGGCCCTTCTGAACCACAAAATGCGGGAGAGGATGGGGCCCCGGCTGAACTTCTTTTCCGTCCAGAATCCGAACCTGGGCCCAACAATGCTTCAGCCGGTCATCCTCCCGTTGTGCCCGGCCAAATGAGCCCCCTCCCGTCACCTGCTGAAACACATCAAGGAAGAGGTTAGGATTTTGAGAGGGGGACTCACCATCTCTCCCGCTATCCGAGGCCAGAAGGACGGGCCGTTGATGACGCTGCTTTGTGGGCACCCGTTTTCGGCGGCCCCTCCCCGGGTTGGCAGGCTGGGTGAGAGTAGCTAGGAGGCGGTCAAACCCGGGCCAGTCTCGGCCGATCAACACCGGAACCGGGAGGTCTTTCATTACTCCTACCTCCACTGGCCAGAAGCCTGGAGCGGCGGCGATGGTCACTCGGCGGGCTGGGACGTGCTGAGTGTCTCCATGGACACAGGTGATCGGCAGAAACGACTTGTATTCAGTGCGAGGGCAAGGACTTGAGACTGGACCAGGCTGACGGTGCTGCCGGAATCCAGAATGGCCCGGAACTGTTTTCCATTGACCTTTACATCTGCTTCAGGGTCCCCAGCGGGAAGGTCATGGTGCACGATGCAGCCTGCCAGCCAGGTTCGAGTAGGAGGAGTTGGCGGCTCCGTCGGCATGGGCTCATCTCGTGGGGAGGGGACCGCCGGCCTGCTTTGGTGTCGCGGGATGCCCTCCGGTGCGCGCCGCTCCTGGCCCACCCTCCGGTGAAATGGTGGCGCTCTCTCCCCACCATCCCGTTGTTGGGCCGCATCTGCTAACTCAATGGCCCCCACGAGCTCGAGCATTGTGGTCGGATTCCTCATGCCGACCGCCTGTCGATGGGAGCGGGGAAGAGCCCGGAGGAGACGGTCGATGACCACGCGCTCCGCTACCTCGGCAGCCGAGGGGGATCCGTCCAGCAACCAGTGATGTGCGAGCCGCGTGAGCTCAGCAGCTTGAGCACGAGCGGGCAGTCGAGGTTTGTACTCCCACTCATGAAACTGCTGAGCCGCGCAGATAGAGGATAAGCCCAGCCGGGCTAGAATTTCCCGCTTCACTTCAGCGTACTGGGCAGCGGTAGTGGAGGGGAGAGAGAAGTATGTTTGCTGGGCTTCACCGGTCAGTAGGGGTGCCAGCGCCCATGGCCAGTCACCCTCCGGCCAGCCCTCCATGGTTGCTGTGGTCTCGAACACCTGAAGGAATGCTTCCACATCGTCATGGGGGGTCATTTTCGGGATCAGCTTGGTTGCTTGGGCCTGGGCATCTGGTCGCGGAACGCGTGGGGCGTCGGCCTGGAGAGCTGCGAGCTCCTGCTCAGTACGTCCTTGCCGAGTAGCTAGGTGTTCTACTATTTGTTGTTGGCGGATGCTGACCTCTGTGAGATGCTTTAGGAGTTCTTCCATAGTTGAGGAAAGGGAGGAGTGCACACCTGTGCCAGGAGAAGAAGAAGGAAAAAAAAAGAATCAGAATCCAGAGAAAGGGATGAGAACAGTCAAAAAAGGGGCGTTGCCTGTCGGTGATTCTTCCTGGGTGCCCGCATTCTCCCACTGCATGAAAAGTGGGATTTTCGTCCCTGTAAACGGCCGGAAATCTCCCTGATTAACGACAATTAACGACAATTTACAGCCTGTGAACACCGCGTTCGTCTGTGCCACATATTGACGGAAACGAACCATGACATATGTGGAGCTCGCGGAGGCACTGGCGCCAGCACTAATGGCTCTAATTAGCATATGAATAGCAGCGCTGGGCGGCGCCTTGCCAGAATGGCTTGAATTTCTTCACTCAGTATTGGTTGAAACTACTACATTGAAACAAGAAAAATCACTCATGATTGGTTGGCAGATCAGTTACTATTGGTCAACCTGGGTCATTAATAAATTTAAACCCCAAAATTATAATAATTTTACATACATTATATTTTATATATATAATTATATATATAATTATTTGCATATTTTATATATAATTATATATATATAATTATTTGCATATAATTATTTAATTTTATATATTCATATTCATGTGATATGCTCTTATGTTGTGTAGTCATGTCATTGTTATCCCATGGACTACACTATTACCACCAAGGACATTCATGTATTGAGGAAAGGAAAATTTGCCAGGGACTTGCAGTTTATTCAAAGAAAGAGCTTTATTAGAACAAACACAAACACACAACCAAATACAAAACGTATGAGATTGGCTCGGTGAGCTCCTGCCTGCGAAAGGATGGAGGTCTCACAATCCATCCAGACAACCCGCCAACGATGCCGTCTTCCTCATCAGACATCAGGTCTATGGTAGCACACTTCCAAAGGCCCACCTCATCCTCAGCTAGCACACTCTGTCTTGCTTCTAGCAGCTGTAAAAAACAACCAATAAAGACAATCAGTATTGCCCAATGCACAATCACATATGGGCTCAACACATCTGTACCTGAAAAATAGTCACATTGACCAAAAACTGATCTAATCTAATAAATCTTATCCTCTTTCTTCTCGATCGACTCCGAGCTGAACTCTTCACAGCTTCTGCCTGCGATGCAAGATCTGGATGTTTGTACCTGAAGCTCCTTCGTACTGTCTCGTAATATGTCTTACATGCAGCTGGAAAACAATTAACGTTAAATGAGAGTGATATGATTAAAAAAAAGGGGTAAAAGAACTTAAACAATAAAGGAGAAAATAGAAAAAGTTACTTACACATCAAAACACGCACCTCAATAAAGTCATAAAGTGTACATTCATGTTATAAAATATGATAAAACACTTACTTGTCGAGATTAACATCTCCGCCATCCAAAAACATCTCCGCTATCGAGTCGACAGATGAAACCTCCCTCTAATCTTCAGTAATGTCATCATTCGACTCATTACTGTCACGCCGAACGCTCTGCTTCACTGCTTCGTCGAGTAAAAAGTGTTTCTCCATGATTCTCTCCGCAATCGTCGACCTACCCAAGCTCAAACTAATGTAAACACTCCACAGACGGCTGAAGCTAATGCGCTAACCGTGTGCTCCGGCTATGCGCACAGAGGGACGAGTTGGTAACAAGTTTTGCGCATGTGACTGTTTGCTGACCGGTTGATTCGTCATGCTAAAATTGTATATTGATACGTTCAGAATTTCATTGGCTATCAGACAAGACCGTCATTTTCGAAGTATGATGCAATTGGATCGAATTACTGCCACTCAAAGTGAGGGTGGGACTTTCTGCATCTCGAGCGCTCCTTGGAGGCTTGAGAGACAACCCCATAGATGCACCGAATTGCTCAAATGATGTGTCAATCAAAAGGGGAGAGTTCACTGATCATTTAGATAGCAGACAGTCGCGACTGTTTATATGTTTTCATAGAACTATGGACAGAATAATCTGATGCTTTGATTGCTCCATCAGCTAATGTGAAATGATGCTACTATGCTCCATGGATGTTTATTGAAATATAAAGCAGTTTATAGTTGTTAATGTTGTGTCAAAAGGTACTGCATTTAAACATGTTATTGCACAAGTTTCCTGGCTTCATCCCCATCCGGACAGACATTTTTATGGAAAGCCAATAGAAGTTTGGAGCTTGCAGGGAACAGACATGTCATACCTAGCATCATTCCCTTATGAAAAGAAAAATATATTTACCAATATATTACTTCAAAATATATTATAATATATTGTAAATACATGGAATAATATATTGCTCTTGATCGGTTGTCACCCTGTAATGTTGTAATATATCCCTGGGTAAAAATCCCAGAGCTGTTTTGTCCTTAATTGATAACTTTATGGGATTCACCAAAAAATGATAATTCTTGGTTACAGTTTATTTCAAGGTTTCCTTGTTATAGTGTAATTATACAGTTAAAGGTGGGATAAGTGTTATTTCAAAACCGTTTTACAAAACGGACTCGGGCCGAGTGCAATAACAAACATGTAGCCAATAAGCAGGTAAGGGGCATGTTGAATAATGATGGTGAGAAGAGAGGTTCAGTGCACGTCATTATTCAAAACACACGACACACAGGATGGACATTAGCCGAGAACTAATATATGCTGGCTTTTTCTTGAATATGCTCGTGTTTCACGTTCACTTGTTTGTTCATTTGCGATCATATTGTCGCTCACTTCAGCAATGATAAAGACCTGTTCATTTCCACACCGTTTGGAGCATCTAAATCTCCTCACTGTCTGTTTCAAGCGTCAGCTCACAAAATGTGTCCCACAAGTAAGATACTATACTCCTAATATATGCTTGTTTCCTCTTTTCATGATCTATATAACCCTTATCCGGTCATAATTGTAATGTTTCATTTGCTGGACTATCGAGCTTGTGTACTATCGAGTTGTTCATGAGACCTGTTTGTGTTTTGTGATCGCTATAACTCTAATCTTGCCATAATTGTTATATGTCATTAGTTGGACTGTCAGCTCCTGTTTTATCGAGAATGGTTTGTGTTTTTGTGATGAATATTCACTTTTGAATTTTGAATATTCGACCTGGATTAGTAACACGCAGATTCTCCCATAGTCGTTGGCCTGGGTTACGTATGTGTGGGGCGGAGCTATCAGAATAGGGCTGAGACCCTTTTTGGGGGTATGGGCATGTTTGTTTTGGTGATTTGAAATAACAACAATGGTTACCAGAAAGCACTTACCTCACCTTTAAGTAATGCATAATATTAATGAACAACATGTACTTGTTATAGTTTTGACTCCCTGATAGAGTATTGATATCTTGCCAATGTTGCCTTTGGCTTGGCTTGCTCAGTTGGGGACTCTAAAATTTTGATTTAAGTTTTCAACTAAATATAAAAAATAAAACTATATCTACTATATCACTGATCTGCCCACATTGTCGCTATATGGTAAATTGAAATGAACTTATGACATCACTGTTTTAACAGTGTGAAGCTGCTTTGACATAATTGTCACAGTAAAAGCGCTATATAAATAAAGTTGATTTGACTTGTTATTTCTAATAAGTAACATAGACACTACATTTTTTTTAAGTCACAAGTCATTTACTCATACTTGTGTTCTTCAAAGATTGAAATTGACATATTTTGTGTTCTACAGAAAAAAGTCACACATATATTTGTAAGGATATGAGTAATTAAATGATGATTAAATGATGACAGAAAGTTTCATTTTTGGATAAACACTCTCTTTAGCATTAGCGCTTCACCTTTGTCTGGGTTATGGATTTGGTTAGAGGGCAAAGAGTTGATTCCCATGAAACCTTATATTCTGATTATTTCCCTGTTCATTAAAATCATATTGTTTAATGAGACACGTTGAAATACACATATACAAATATACAAACAAAACACTTATAACATTTAGAGCAGAATGTTTAATTAAACTAAATGCTGATTTTTGTTGTTGTTGCTAGATAATAAATATTGGCTTCTCACAAATGTTGCCTTCTCACAAAATTCTTGCATTTATACACCTTATTTACTTATCTTACCATCATGTTCTTTTTTGTATTTTTCTCAGGTTTAAGTAGAATTATGTAACATTTTGGGGTGAATATACACAGCAACAGGCCATAACTGGAAGCCAAAATAGCAAAAATCTCCACAGCCACTGTGTACTTCCCCGGTGAGCTGACGTATGCTGGCACAAATGCAATCCACACAGCACAGAAGATCAGCATGCTGAAAGTAATGAATTTAGCCTCATTGAAATTGTCTGGGAGTTTTCGAGCAAAGAAGGCTAGCAGGAAGCAGACTACTGCTAACAGACCGATGTAGCCCAGTACCAACACAAACCCCACAACAGATCCCACTGTGCACTGCAGGATCACTCGAGCACCAAGCTCACCTGCACTCTCTGTGGGCAGAGGGGGAGCCAGCAGCAGCCACAGTAAACAAATGACAACCTGAATAAGTGTGCAGAGGAAGATGCCTGCCCTCTGCTGGATGGGCCCAAAGTACTGCATCAGGTTAGATCCAGGCAGAGTGGCTCGAAAAGCCACCAGCACCACCACAGTTTTACTTAGGATGCAGGCGATGCAGATCACAAAGCTCACTCCAAACAGGGTGTGACGTAGAATGCAGTTCCATGGTGCAGGCCGGCCAATGAAAACTAGGGCGCACAGGAAGCAGAGGGTAAGCGACACCAATAGCAGGAAGCTCAGCTCTGAGTTGTTGGCCCGCACAAGGGGTGTGTCACGATGACGGAAAAAGGCAGCTAGAACAGTTGTGGCCAGTGTCGCCCCAGTGACCGATAAGACTGTCAGGACAATTCCCATGGTATCTTGCAAGGACAGAAACTCCACAACCTTTGGGATGCATCTTGTTCTTGGAGTATTTGACCAGTATCGCTCTGGGCATCTCGTACACTCTGTAGAGTCTATAGAACATTATGATACAGATGGAATACATTGCACATAAGTGTGGCCTTACACTTAATATACTAAATGGTTTTACATATGTTAATAATACCTGTCACATTGCTGATTTCCCCTGCTGCACAAGGGAGGCAATCAAAACAGCAGATGGGTTTTCCTTTTTGCACAGCCTTTCTAGTACCCGGCTGACAGCTCACACTGCACACTGACAAAGGAACCTGAATGATAGAGGAAGAAACTCAATCAGACTCACACTCTAACAATACTGTCAAATGAGCACAACAAGCACAGAAAGGACAGTATAGTTTTTGACTCACACATATGTCCATAGCTATTCTCAATTCTCAAATATTTATTAAAATTGTCTAAATACTTTTTTGTCTTAATTTTAAATATTGTGCCTATTGTTTAATATTTTATAACAAAAGTTTTTTTTTTTTTTTCTTTGCTTGACAATCTGCTTGTGTAATAAAATAAATGTCACTTGCATTTTTTGTTATTTAATATTTATACAGTTTGGCAAATACTTTTTGGGACCGTTGTATTTGAGGGAGAACATTTTTTTTAACCAAAATCACAGGACTCTTACCTGTTCCGGCCAGCCCCCACCCCAAACCACTTTGTCAAGGTTTATGTTCAGCTGCTGGCCTGGTCCTTTGACTACATCAAACTGCCCAACCTGGACAAAATTCACTGCTCCGTTTTCATCTACATGCCAGTTCATAATGTCATAAGAGGTAGATGGTTCGCCGTTATCTTCAAAATAAACCAGCTCACCCACTGGTGTTGTGAAGTTTACTGCTTTTAAATAGTGTAAGAGCTGTAAAAGGAAAATGCGCAGTAATTTAAATCATAAATTAATTATTAAACATATAGCCTATAAATAACAAATATTTAAATTTAAGATTTACATTTTTGTTATCTTGTTTACCTGTATGGGCTTTATCCGGGTCACATTAGGACATTCTCCCTCTACAAATGGCCCTCTACCAGGGTGACAGGCCATCATGTTGTGAATAGCATTGGCAATAGCATACACAGCCTTATACACATTGTAAGTAACTCTCAACTGTGAAACATCTGTGTAGATGCCACCATGTTTCTCCACACTCTCTGAGCCTGTGCACTTTGGTATTTTAAATGAAGGCTGCCAGTCCTGTGCCAGCGAGCAACCAAATATTTTTTCCCATACATCTTTTACAAACGGTTCATTTGGCTGCTTCACAGGGCTGAGCTGGTCAAGATAAGCACCAAGACCCTGAATATCAGCTCGGCGCAGGGCAAAGCCAATGGTACCGGCTAGATAAGGAATGCTTGCTGGGTCAGAGTACTGAGTGGAGGTGCTCCAGGCCTCTGTGGCCATCCACTGCCTGTTGGTCACATTCTGCAGCACCACTTCCTTGAACACGACTTCAAGGTCTGGGCCGATGGCAAAGGTCACCACCACACGAGCTGTGGAACTCTGGATCCTCTCCACAATTCGCCTGATCCTGCTCGGGGAATGTGATTTAGGAATGACTTCCACATAGTCCACACACACCCCGGTACCTTCAAGCTCTTTCAAGAGCAGCTGCAAGCCACTTTTACCATATTCATCATCCCCTGCGACCACCCCTACCCAAGTCCAGTCCAGCAGTCGCAGCAGACGGGCCATGGCCTTGGCTTGGAAGGCATCACTGGGAACAGTGCGCAGGAAAGAGTGAAATCTGCGACTGTCACTCAGACAAGCACATGATGCAAAATAACTCACCTGGGCAGAAAAAGCACAGGACAAGAGTTGGGAGGAAAGGGAAGCATTTCAGTGAAATGTATTCATTTTTGATTACTGAATTTGTTGTTTAAACATAATATAATAAATAAGTACGAAATTCTGCAAAATCCTAGCTGTAAAATTCAAAACATTTCATTATACCATGGGGATATCAAATGCTCCCAGCGTGTCAGCCACCACTATTGAAGCAGAGGAACGAGCGTCACCGACAATGACAGGCACCATGGGAGACCTGTTGCACTCTGTGCCAGACACCGTCTCCTCCTGCCCTGTTACCAGAGCTAAAGCAGCACTCAGTGTTGTGCCCTCAGCTAGGCAGGTATCGGCTACCAGGTACCCCAAAGTAATGTTTGGTAGCAGAACAGGGTCCCGATTAATCTCCTCCACAGTGAAGATCATAGCTTTGAGCCAGCGGTATGAACGAAGGTCAACACTGAGGGAAAATATTTTTTTTAAAGTTTAATGATTAGTTGTATTAAAGGAGGAATACAATAGATGACACAGTTTGGTAATATATGAAGGAAAGACTGTATGAAGGGAAGATTCATAACATTATGATACAAAATATACACCAAAAATGTTTTGACAAACAACCTAAATTTTGCCTGTTCTAAATTAACTTTTTTTCAAAATACAATTTATTCAACTGTACTGCATTAGATTGCACTAATAATTAATTATTTGTTATATGAAATATGAATTATACAATTAATTATGGGTGAATTATAGTTAGCAAAAATGGTTATCTGTTACTCTGCAATTCTGCCTTTTAGTTCCTTTTAAACACTCACATTATACTTACCCATGGCAGTGACCACCATGCTTTTTTTCAGTGAAAGCATGATCAGGCTCTGGTGATTCAACATGAACTGGAAACAGACCACCAATTATCACATCTCCTTCTTTATACAAGCTCTCTGAAACAAATCTGTCCTGCAGACCACAGGACAGGCCTGCAGCACAAACCCTGACCATCTCAATAATAAATCCCACCAGCCACAACCGCATAATTAATTCCATCACTTTACACACACAAAGAGAGATAGAGAGAGAGAGTGAAAGAGAGAAAGAGAGAGACTAAGCACGAAGAAGTGCAGGCTCACACTTTTCCTGCAAAGGAAGAAGGGTTGGGTGATAAATCCCCTTTTGTAGAATTTAATTTGCCTAGGGCAAAAGAACATGCAATAGCAAAACAGGAGAGTGGGGAATAATTGCTTAAAGGGATAGTTCAACCAAAAATGAAAATGTGATGTTTACCCCCAGTGCATCCAACATGTAGGTGTCTTTGTTTCTTCAGGAGAACACAAATCAAGATGTTTAACTCCAACCGTTACTGTGTGCCAGTCATATAATGCATGTGAATGGGTATCAATTCTATGAGAGCAAAAAAAAAAAAAAAAAAAAAGACATGCTTAGACAACATGCACAAAGAGCCCTGTGGCTCATGATGACATTGATATCTTAAGACACAAAACGATCTCTCTGTGTGAGAAATCGAGCATTATTTATATATTTTTTTTACCTCAAATACAACACTTTATCCAACACGCACTTCACTTTCGGTAAAGGAGGTCAATATACACGTTCTGGCTTTGTGCACGATATTCACTTCTGCCGTTGGCGTAAACTACGCCAGATCGTGTATACCGGAAGTGATGTCTTTACACATAGACAACGCCAGAGCGTGTATGTTGACCTTCTTTACTGTTTTTATAAGGAGGGACAGAGCAGTGTAGAGTTTTTATAAGGAGGGACAGAGCAGTGTAGAATAAAGGTAAAACATAGGAAAAATATATATTTTTTTTAGAAACGAAGCATAAACACATGTTATATTGCACTCCGCAAACACAATCAAGCAATAAATAACAAATGATTACATATTTAAATATGAATACATACACTGTAAAAAAATCCCTGCAAAATGAACGGTAAATAACAGCAGATTTGGTTGCCAGAACTTTACCGTAAAAAATACAGCAGTAAAGTTTTAGTTCTTCACTGTAAAAAAAATCTTCGTAAAATTTACGGTAGAAAATTTCCGGCAGCTGTAGTTGGCAGAATTTTACCGTAAAAAATACGGCAGTTACATTTTAGTTTTTACGGGGAAATAACATATAATTTAAAGGTTTATAATGTAATAATCATGGTTGAAACCCATTTATTTTACCGGTCAAAATTGTACACTGTAAAAAAATACCCATCAAATTTATGGTAAAAAAAATGGCAGCTGTGGTTGCCAGAACTTTACCATAAAAAATACAGCAGTAACGTTTGAGATTTGATGGGACAGCAGCATATAATTTAAAGGTTTATAATGTGGTAATTATGGCTAAAAACGGTTTATTTTACAGTTCAGAACCATATAATTTGAAAGTTTATATTGTAATAATAATGTGTACACAGTGAACTATAAACAATTACGGTAAACAAAAATATTTATTGAACTGAAATAATATTAAATTGCTAACTTATTGAAATGCTAATATCTGTTATATACCTTTGCTATAGATTGACAGCCACCAATTACAGTGGTGATGAGAATCACATGATGAATCAAAGCTAATCACAAGCAGCTTTTGGAGGACAATATTAATATATAAAAGGTGCACACACAAACACTAAACACCAAACACCATTATGGTAATGCACATGACGTTTTAAAAATGCACTAAACATTCATTTAACATGTTTCATGTGTTTTTGTTTTTGTTTGTTTTTTACTGTAAATTACACAATGACCTGTTCTTTTTCACTTTGAAAAAGTATGTAAATTTAACAGTATTTTACAGTAAAATAAAATAAAATGTATAAACCTAGTTATACAGTTTTTAACTGTAAAATAAATACATTTGTAACCGTTATTATCACATTATAAACCTATAAATTGTATTAAAATGTGTAGCCACAATGACTATGTCTGTTCATCTGGCAAACGGCCAGATGGCTCTTGCCTCTCGTGAGGCGCGTTATCAGATCATGTTAATATGATTGATGACCGAAAATGGCACCACGATGTCTGAAGACCACTCTTTGATCTCCCTTGGGAGACAACAAGCAGGCTCCGTAGTGACTTTTATTGCCCCCCAAATGGCTCTGCACGATATCTGACACCCCACACACACACACCTATAGAGCTCCACCAGTATCAGAGGAATGTATGATTAAAAGCCACCCCAAAAAACGTGTTAAATGTATGCTTTTCTGCTTGAAGCGTTTTTATATTTGTCTGAAATAATTAGGAGGATTATATAAATGTAACTCAAGCTGTGTAGGCCAACAGACAGTGGAAAGCCTGTATTTGTGTATTCCCAGATCTCAGATTTATGATCCATGGTATCCTTGTAATCAGAAAAATGTGATCGTACCGAATCTTGTAAAAGAATTTACAGAACATGCATTATTAAAAAATTACCAGCGTTGTAAAGAAAAATGCATGAGCATATCTTCCCCGGATAAGAGCCAAGAGGAGGAACTAAGCTGAACAAAGAACTTTGTTTCGCGCCGAAAACACTCTGATCGATTGGACCATCCAGGAAATGGCCGTCGCTCTACCTGATCTACAAATGCCAATGTGACCCTCACCCTTGCACTTTTGCATCGCATCAAACGCCGCAGGGCAATCTGCCATCCGCTTTCCAGCCCCCGAGGGCATTCTTCAGAGAGGAGAACTCAGCACACTTCCAAGAGACCCGGCACACCAAACCGACCTCGGAAAGAACCACAGGACACGCAGGACATTTGAACTCAGAATACACGCACACACGTCAGAAGCCAAAACCAAAGCAAGTATTCTTATTTCTACAATCCAAACTGCTGTTAAAAAGGTTGTGTTATTCCCTTTGGGACAAGTTATCTCTTTATTTTTGGTCTGTTCATTCTTTTCGTTTATGTACCATATTCTTTTCGTTTACTATCTATATTTCTACTCTCTTTATGCATATTTAGTATGTACTTTCTGTGTGAATTGTAGTGTTATTTTTAGTCCGTGTTTATTAAACTTCCAAAAGACATTTTTGAATTGAATCTGTTACTCTTCCACATACACAAAGTCAATGAAACTTATGATCCTAACGTTACCTAAAACTGCTTATGCTACTATTTTAGTAACGTAAACTGTACGAACATATGAAATATTAATTTGTCCTGATCAGTAAAGTTAATGTTTCTTTTGCGCTCGTAAAGCAGTAATCCCTTTGCAAACTAATTTGCAGGACAAACTTATTAAGATAATTTCAAGCAATTCCGTAAAGGGTTACTTGTATTTAATTAAACATTTTCCTTATCGGAAAATTTAAATAACGTAATGAACGACTAGCAAATTATATTCATAAATTCATGAATATTGAATATTGAATCCCTTTTGAGTTAATTATTCCCCGAGACATTAAACTCATAGTCATTGTTATTACATATGCTACTGTCCCATAAAACCTAAAACGTTACAGCCATATTTTTTATGGTAAAGTTCTGGCAACCACAGCTGTCGACAAACCGTAAATTAGATTTTTTTTTACAGTTTACAGTTTTGAATTGTAAAATAAACGGGTTTTAGTCATGATTATTACACTATAAACATTTAAAGGGTAACTTCAGCGATTAGCATATATGGCTTTGTATCAGTAGAAACCCTGGAGTATAATCAAATGATTGTGCTTTCCCCCCTCGTATCCCCCTGAGACAAGAGATTTATGCATTTTATTTCTGGAAAAATTCCTCCTTTGATGCAAATTGACGATATTTGTATCATAGGAGGAATGTTTGGCCAAAGGCTAAAAACTACAGCCAGCAGAGGGAGCCATTTCCGAATGTTTTGAACCCGCGCATGGGGGATGGGAGATCACACTCAGACCTCAGATCACAGCTGCAGGCACTCATTTAAACGGAGCTATGGTGAGCAATGTAAGTCTTTTAACTTCTCAAATTAATTTCTATGAAATTTAAGCTTGCAAAGGCATGAACTAAAACGGGCCAGACTGAACTTGCGTTGTGAACTCCTGCAGTTAGTGGTCAGTGCTGTTATACTCGCGCGGTGACTCACTCATTATATTGAACAGACACATTCAGTTTTAAATTGTAGTGTATTCTCCAACTCAGTCACAGTAATCAAGTTGATGGCTTTGGGAATGGCCTCACAGGGCAGCAAAGCATTCTGGGAATTGTAGTTTTTCATTCCCCCATGAGACAACAATACATTTTCTGTCTTTTCTCAGTCTAGAAGGCACCAAATTCAAAAATAATTTCACATTTCTACTACATTGATGACCCAGTTTAAATACAGATTCATCTTCCCAGAACCCCTTTAAATTATATGTTGCTGCCCTGTAAAAACTAAAATGTTACAGCTGTATTTTTTATGGTAAAGTTCTGGCAACCAACGCTGCTGTTTTTTTTTTACTGTAAATTTTATGGGGATCTTTTTTACAGACTGTAAAAAAAAACACAAAAAAAACTGTTATTTTTACAGGAAAATGCTGGTTACCAGAGAATTATGAAACTATGCCACTATGAAATTCAAAATTAGGCGGACAAGTACAAGTCTGTGGTGAAAGGAGGCACTGTTTTTTTATTTATAAATATAAATAGAAGACCAGTAAGTATTGCATTAAAATGTAAAGACTAAAAGAAAAAAGAAACATAAAGCATAAGATTTATGTATTTATATTGCATATACATTTTCAATGCATTTGGATTATTTTTACATAAACAAATTACTTAATGTGATTCATATTTGTAAGTAAACATAAATGAAACGGGTACGATTTATGTAATTGTATTAATAAACTGAATGTGAACCAGTTATACGTAAATTTAAACACTTAAGAATCATGTAAAAGTACACAAAAAAACGCCCATATTAAATTACTCTTTCTAGTGTTCATGTGTGTGCTCATTACTGAGTTAAAGTACCACTCAAGCAGTGTTAATGTTAATTAGATCATTAGGGGTGATTGAGCTTTACTGTAGAACACCTGATGATAATAAGCAGAATCACTGAAGGAAAGAGAAACACAACAACTACAACTGACTTCAGCCACAGCTTTAGATGAAATTAACTGAATATAAAAAAAACTATTCTCTGAAGATCTCAGCAGAGGAGGATTAAACAACTAACAGCATTACCAGCTTCATGCAATACTAACCAAACTGATTTATTTTTGTAATTTCTGTTTTAATTAAAATAATAGCTGTATATGAAGTCTTCATAA
Source organism: Pseudorasbora parva (assembly GCF_024679245.1). Taxonomy (NCBI): domain Eukaryota; kingdom Metazoa; phylum Chordata; class Actinopteri; order Cypriniformes; family Gobionidae; genus Pseudorasbora; species Pseudorasbora parva. The sequence goes on from NC_090187.1 coordinate 18,015,111, forward strand.
TGATGAGCAGTGTTTGCTTTAGTTGGGTTCTTGACCCTTGTCTTTTTAAAATTAGTTCCCTTTCGGGGAACTCGAGCTGCGTCGAAATGCTGTGAGAACGCCTCTGCGTTAATGCGTCGTGAAGCGCCTGTAGAACCATTCCATCGGAAAAAAGATCGATCGTCGGCATGATGACGTCATCGACCGGAAGCTATAAAGCGTCCGTGAAAACAAACAGGAACTAGCTTCTGAGCCTTCAGCAAGCGATCTGTGTGAACCTGTCTGTCTATTTGGTGTTTTTGTCTGTCTATTGCAAGAGTTTTTCCACCCTTTTGTTAAATATTCCTTATATTTACAAAAAAAGAGAAAATAAAATAGATAGAAAAATGGCGAGTGAAAGCAGTCAGTTCAAGAGGTGTGTTGTTTATCCCTGCCCACGATACATCACGGGTGGGGATACACACTCTCTTTGTTTTGCCTGCTTGGGAGCGCAGCATGCCCGGGCAGCCCTCGAGGGGGCTGCTTGCGAGCACTGTGAGAGACTACTGCTGAGAACGCTGCGCTCCCGCCGGGCACTCTTCGAGGAGGGTGCCTCGGCTCGTGTTCCCCGCGGCTCTGGTCCCGCTGCTGCCGAGGCAGAGCGGAGGCTGCAGTCGTGGGGTTCACAATTGGATGTTGCAGAGGGGTTTGAGACGGGCGCTGCCTTATCTCTGCCCTCACCTGCACCATCCAGCGGCTCTTCTCGGGGCTTGGAAGCACGCATTGCGGTTTCTTCCCCCCCCGAGAGAGTCGCCGGTGCTCCAACTATCCAGCTCCGAGGAGGTTTCCAACTCCTAAAGCAGTTTCTCCCTCTCCGGGTCCAGGTCCCTGGGGCTGCTGCTGACATCAGGCAGCCCAAGCCGAGTACGAGCTCCGCTCACAGGGTGCAACAAAGCAGAGCGTCGCCACCCGAACTCCCCCTCAGCGCGGGGATGAGGGGCGGCGCTCTCAGGCGAGGCCTTCGAGGGGCAGAGCTGATCTGAGGACAGTCCTGATCGCCAAGAAGGCCTCGTCGAAGCGTTCCTGACGCCAGAAGCGTCAGGACGCTGAGGGTGGTTCCCCCCGTAGGGAAACGGTGTTTACCCCTGCCAACGGTACCCGTTTCCCTGCGGCACCCTCTGGGGGCCGTGCTGCCAACCCCGCCGCAATGCCGGGGCGCAGTCGGTCTCCGCGGGCCACCCGAGGGTGGTCCGCGCCCCCCTCGGGGGGCTCCCGAGCAGTCAAGTCAGTTGTTCCCTGCCGGTCCGCCGCTTCAGGGCGCTGTGCTTGCTGTTCAAAGTACACCAGAGGCCAGCCTCGAGAGGCTGGTTCCCTTAGTAGATTTTCTAGACGAATGGAAACATCTGTCAAATATATCTCGTTGGGTCCTGCAGATAATCGAAAGGGGGTACACCATTCAATTCAAAAGGCGGCCACCTCCTTTCAGCGGTGTCCTACCTACAGAGGTGGGCCCGGAGCAGGCTCTGGTGATGGCACAGGAAGTAGAGACACTCCTGCGAAAGGGGGCTATAGAGAGGGTTCCTCCTCCCGGCAGGGAGTCTGGGTTTTACAGCCGTTACTTCATCGTGCCAAAGAAGGATGGGGGCTTACGCCCGATATTAGATCTGCGTCTATTAAATCGCTCGGTGGCCAAGCTCAAGTTCAAGATGCTCACACTCAGACAGATTGTATCGCAGATCAAGTCGGAGGATTGGTTTGTCACCATAGACCTCAAAGATGCGTATTTTCATGTCTCCATCCTTCCACATCACAGGAAGTTCCTGAGGTTTGCCCTCGGGGGAGAGGCATACCAATATCGGGTACTTCCCTTCGGTCTAGCACTGTCACCCCGCACATTCACCAAGTGTAATGTAGCTCTGGCGCCATTACGTCTGCAGGGCATCCGCATACTGAATTATATCGATGACTGGCTGATTCTAGCGAATACAGAACAGATGGCGGTTCAGCATCGAGATGCTGTTCTCGCGCATATGTCGAAGCTGGGGTTGAGGCTGAACGCCAAGAAGAGTGTGCTTTCTCCGGCTCAGAAAAACCACTTTTCTAGGTGTGAACTGGGATTCGGTAATTATGCGGGCGCAATTATCGCCAACACGCATAACATCGATCCTGGCAGCAGTCAAAGAACAGAAGCTAGGCCGGGCCGTCACTGTGAAACAGTTCCAGAAACTGTTAGGTCTCATGGCAGCAGCGTCCAACGTAATACCTTTTGGCCTACTGTACATGAGGCCACTGCAGTTGTGGCTCAAAACGAAGGGATTCTCCCCGAGGAGAAATCCGCTCCGCACGATCAAAGTCACACGGCGACGCCTACGTGCTTTGGTCATGTGGAAAAACCCGGGGTTTCTATCTCAGGGTCCCGTGTTAGGGGCTCATGTTCATTGCGTAACGCTAACGACAGATGCCTCTCTCACGGGCTGGGGGGCGACCATGAGTGGTCGCTCATCCCAGGGTCTATGGCAGGAACATTAGCGGCACTGGCACATAAATCGGCTAGAGATGCTCGCAGTGTTTCTGGCATTGAAACAGTTCCTGCCCGACCTCAGGGGCCACCATGTGTTAGTCAGGACAGACAACACATCGGTGGTCGCCTATATAAATCATCAGGGGGGTCTGAGTTCCCGTCCGCTGGACAAATTGGCGCGTCGGATCCTCCTGTGGGCCCAAGGGAGATTGCTGTCAATCAGGGCAGTATATATCCCGGGGGTCCTGAATCAGGAAGCAGACAGCCTGTCGAGGCAGAGGCGGAGGCCCGGGGAATGGAGACTCCACCCAGAGGTGGTGGAGCTCCTATGGAAGGTTTATGGGAAGGCAGAAATAGACCTATTTGCTTCGGCGGAGAATTCCCACTGCCCGCAGTGGTTTTCCCTGACCCATGAAGCCCCGCTGGGGTTGGATGCCATGGTACAGGAGTGGCCGAGGCTACCCCTGTACGCCTTCCCCCCGATTGTCTTGCTTCCAGGAGTTCTGGAGAGTGTACGCCGGGACGGGGCCCAGGTACTTCTAGTGGCTCCGTACTGGCCGACCAGAGTTTGGTTTTCGGACCTGATATCTCTCCTGGAAGGCTCTCCGATGGAGATTCCGACCAGGAGGGATCTACTCTCAGGCGGGCGGGAGATTCCTGCACCCACGCCTGGAGATGTGGAAACTGTGGGCCTGGCCTCTGAGGGGGCTAGGCTCATAGAGGAAGGTCTCTCGGCTGAGGTTGTTGAGACCATCCTTCACTCTAGAGCTCCGTCCACGAGGAAGCTGTACGCTCTGAAATGGAAACTTTTCTCAGCATGGTGTAGAGAACGCCAGTGGGACCCAGTTAACTGCCTGGTTGGTACATTGCTGGAGTTTCTGCAGGCAAGGTTCTCGGCAGGGTTGACCCCCTCCACAATAAAGGTGTACGTGGCGGCCTTGGGTGCCTTCCACGTCCCTTCCACGTCCCTTTGGGAGGAGTGTCTTTGGGAAGACACCCGTTGATTACACGTTTCCTCCGTGGCACTTTAAGGTTGAGGCCGGTTATGCACTCGAGGGTCCCAGCATGGGACTTGGCCATTGTCTTGCGGGGCTTGTCCGAGCCTCCGTTTGAACCCTTGGAGGAGGTTTCGGACAAGTTCAAAACTATTTTCCTTTTGGCCATTTCATCTCTCAAGATAATAGGAGATATTCAGTCCCTGTCTGTAGGGCCCTCATGCCTAGAGTTTGCGCCGGGGATGGTAAAAGCTTTTCTACATTCCAGGCCGGGTTATGTCCCCAAGGTTCCTACGAGCCCACGGGGCCCCATTACTCTCCAAGCCTTCTGTCCTCCTCCGTTCACGACGTCAGACCAGGAAAGATTAAATCTGCTGTGCCCTGTTAGGGCATTGGATACTTATGTCCAAAGAGCTGCCCTGTGGAGAAAGACTGATCAGTTATTTGTCTGTTTCGGACCCCCTAAGAAGGGGGCTCCAGTATCTAAGCAGAGAATGAGCAAGTGGGTGGTCGAGGCCATCTCACTTGCTTACGAGGCGGCCGGGCAGCCGTCTCCACTGGCTGTCCGGGCTCATTCTACCAGGGGTTTGGCTGCTTCTAAAGCACTTTTGTCGGGGGCTTCCCTCCATGATATTTGCAATGCGGCCGGTTGGTCGTCTCCGCTAACCTTTGTCAGGTTCTATGAGCTAGACCTGGCATCTACTGTTGGGGCGCAGGTTCTCTCGTAACCGTGTGGGCTTCGGCTTCACACATACGAGACACTTGGTCCTATGGCGATGTGGGTATAAGCGTTCTCACAGCGTTTCGATGCAGCTCGAGTTCCCCGATAGGGAACGTCTCGGTTACGTATGTAACGTCTCGTTCCCTGAGGGAACGAGACGCTGCGACGCTCTGCCATACTCCCGGCCTGTCCGTGATCACTTACTTCAGGCTTTATCAGAAGTAAGTTCCTGTTTGTTTTCACGGACGCTTTATAGCTTCCGGTCGATGATGTCATCACGCCGACGATCGATCTTTTTTCCGATGGAATGGTTCTACAGGCGCTTCACGACGCATTAACGCAGAGGCGTTCTCACAGCGTTTCGACGCAGCGTCTCGTTCCCTCAGGGAACTAGGGTTACATACGTAACCGAGACGTTTTCTGGCTGCGTTAACTGTGTTGGTAGAGCACTTTTGTTATGGCTTGGCAAGCCAAGACAAATCATGATGAGTTGCTTTGTTAATGATGATATAATCATCATGTAGTGGCTGAATCACTCGGCTCATTCAGATTCTGATGCCCTGGTGTTAATTGTGTAGTATGCGCAATAATAGCCATGTGGTTTACAGTATGATATCCAGGATGGTTGTGGTAATCAATCAATATGCAAAATAAAAAAGAGTTTAAGAGTTAAGAGTTTTTTTTTTTTTTAAGACACACAGACATCTTGAATCCGTGAATGCATCTCTACAATGGTGACAATAAAAACCCACAAAAAAAATTTCAGATAAACTGAACTACTATAAAACGTCACAAGAAAAACAGCAAAAGTTAAAGCAGTTATTAAGAATCAGAAAAAATTAGTCAATTCAGATGCATTATTTATGCATGCTGGGACCCATGGGAGAGTTTTGATTGGTGGTACCCAGCATGCGCAGTGCAGTATGAAGTGATGCACTGATTGTTGAGATTCATACACTGATTCCTGATGTCTGTTTGTGTCTAGTAGTTGCCATAGAATAAAACATTTTGAGCACTATTTTTTTTTATTCTGCAAATTATTAGATTGACACAACAGTGCTCAAACTCATGCTGTAAAATCAAATGGCCACTATTATGAATAAAACAAAATTTATAACACACAACTGGAGCTTTAGACTATGAACAAGACCAGTGCTCACTAGATAATGATTATATCATCATAAACAAAGAGCCAAATCACCTGACCATGTTTTTGCTTTGCTTTCCATGCCATAACAAAAATCATTTATAAACACAGTTAAAGCAGACAGAAAACTAATGTTGGTGAGTCAAGGGTCAAAAGCCCAACTAAAGAAATGTCTCGGTTACGTATGTAACCCTCGTTCCCTGAGGAGGGAACGGAGACGTAACGTCAGTGACTGACGAATGGGGGTTTCGCCTAGAAGCCAATCATCTTCGAGATCTTAGAAAACGCCCAATGGCAGTGCCAATGCCATGGGCATGCGAGATTTGCATGCGTAATTCCGCCTACCCACCTGGGTATATAAGGAAGTAGCTGCATGAATCGCATTATGTTACCTGCTGAGGAGCCAAGACTGAACTCTCGGCCGTTCCTCCCTGGGCCGTATCCAGTCCGTGGAATGGCGAGCAAGCGAAGACACCTGAGCCAATCCATTACCGGCCACTTGTAGAGGCGAGTACATAGTTGAATACAGGCTCCACTGGGAGGTTAAAAAACCTGGCGAATGTGTTTGGTGTCGCCCAGCCTGCAGTGGAGTGGGCCCTGACCCCAAGGGGACATGGACATCCCTGCTGCTGGTAAGCCAAAACAATGGTGTCCACTATCCAGTGAGACAGCCTTTGCTTTAAGAGAGCCTTCCCTTCAGCTTCCCACCATAACAGACAAAGAGCTGGTCTGAGGTCCTGAAGCACTGCATCCTGTCTACGTTAGCGCGAAGGGCACGTACTGGACAGAGCAATGCCAAGGCTGGGTCTGCCTCCTCCAAGGGCAGCACTTGCAGGTTCACCACCTGGTGAGTGGTGGGAACCTTGGGCACATATCCAGGCCGGGGTCTCAGGATCACGTGAGAGTCAGCCGGCCCGAATTCCAGGCACGCTTCGTCAACCAAAAATGCCTGCAGGTCCCCTACCCTGTTGATGGAGGCCAATGCGGTCAGGAGCGCCGTCTTCATAGAAAAGAACTCAACATCTACTGACCGCAAAGGCTCAAATGGGGCCCTCTGCAGAGCACTTAGAACTACTGAGAGGTCCCAAGAGGGTACGAGAGGAGCACGAGGAGGATGTAGTCTCCTCGCACCCCTCAGGAACCTGATGACCAGGTCGTGCTTACTTACCGTTTTACCGTCCAAGAGGTCATGATAAGCGGCGATAGCGGCCACATAAACCTTCAGGGTGGATGGAGACAACCTTCGATCCAACCCTTCTTGGAGGAAAGAGAGCACAGACTCGATCGGGCATTTCCAGGGGTCTTCTTGGCGAGAAGAGCACCAATTGACGAAGAGGTTCCACTTCAACACATGGAGGTTCCAAAGATTGGGACGCAGGTGCCACAGGGTGCCCCATCTCTGAGAGAGATGATCCTGTCTCAGAGGAATCGGCCAGGGAGGGGCTGTCGCAAGGAGAACTAGTTCTGGGAACAAGGTCCGGCCATGCCAGAACGGGGCGACCAACGTGACCTGCTCTTTGTCCTCCCTGACCTTGCACAAAACACATGCAAGAAGGCTCACTGGGGGAAACGCATACTTTCGTAGGCCCTGCGGCCAGCTGTGCGCCAGTGCATCTGTGCCGAGCGTGCCCTCGGTCAGGGAATAGTACAGGCTGCAATGGGACAAGTCGTGGGAGGCAAACAGATCTGCCTGTGCGTTCCCGAACTGATTCCAGATCAGCTGGACCGACTGGGGATGGAGTCTCCACTCCCCAGGGATTGGCTGAAACTGTGAGAGCTCGTCGACTGCACGGTTCAGGATCCCCGGGATATGGACAGCACGAAGGGACCTCAGGCGCTTCTGACTCCATAGAACGAGAGGCGGGCGAGTTGAGACATGCGGCGGGAGCGTAGACCACCCTGGTGGTTGATGTACGCTACTACGGCCGTGTTGTCCGATCTGACTAGAACGTGTTGAACCTTCAACAACGCTAGGAAGCGGTGCAGGGCGAACCGTACTGCCAGCAACTCGAGGCAGTTGATATGCAGGCGGCTCTGGCTCTCTGACCAAGAGCCGGCGGCTGCATGTCCATTGCACATGGCACCCCAGCCCGTGGTGGATGCATCTGTTGACACAACAACATGACGGGAAACTCGTTCTAAGGGCACACCTGCAAGTAGAAAGCTGAGGTTTGACCACTGGTTGAGTGTCTATCTGCAGGCCCGAGTCAGGACCCAGAGTGTGCCAGACTGCCATGCCCATCTCGGGACTCGATCGCGAAGCCAGTGCTGAAGCGGTCTCATATGAAGCAATCCGAGCGGCGTCACCGCGGCTGCAGATGCCATATGCCCCAGGAGCCTCTGAAACAGTTTCAGTGGAACCGCACTCTTGCTCTCTATCTGACGGAGGCAAGTTAGCAGTGACTGCGCGCGCACGCCGGTAAGCAGCGCACACATGGCGACCGAGTCGATCTCCATACCGAGAAAAGAGATCCTCTGCACTGGGCAGAGTTTGCTCTTCTCCCAGTTGACCCGAAGGCCCAGACGAGCTAAGTGGTGGAGAACCAGGTCTCTGTGTTCGCACACCCGGTCCCGAGAGTGGCCCAGTATGAGCCAGTCGTCGAGATAGTTCAGGATGCGAACCCCTTGCTGCCTGAGTGGCGCAAGGGCTGCCTCGACAATCTTCGTGAAGACGCGAGGGGACAGAGCTAGCCCGAATGGTAGTACGGCATACTGATATGCTGACCCTTCGAACGCAAACCGTAGGAACGGTCTGTGTTGCGGAAGGATGGACACATGGAAATACGCGTCCTTCAGGTTGATCGCTGCAAACCAATTGCATAGACGAACGCATTCGAAAAGGCTTTTCGCAGTCAACATCCTGAACGGAAGCCAGTAAGGGGATCGGTTCAGGACGCGAAGGTCCAGGATCGGCCGTAACCCACCGGAATTCTTCGGTACAATGAAGTAGGGGCTGTAGAAGCCGGACTTCATCTCGGCTGGAGGGACGAGCTCGACCGCGCCCTTCGCCAGTAGGGTCGCGATCTCCGCACGCATGACAGGGGCATTGGACCCCACCATGGTGTACCGGACACCCCGGAAGCGGGGAAGAGCTCGCGCGAACTGAATCGCATAGCCGAGCCGGATGGTCCGCGCGACCCAGCGGGACAGACCCGGCAGCTGTAGCCACGCTCCCAGGGAGTTTACCAACGGGGTCATACGGAGCACCGGCGTACCCTCGGTGGGGCAGCGAGGCAGTGTTACCTCGGTCCTGACAGAGGAGACCAGGGAAGGACTCGCGTTCCACTGGGGTCTGCTCTGAGAGGGGGCTGGCGACAGAGAGGGACGAGAGCGGCGTGGCCCGGGGGCGGCGCGCACTGCCGTCACCGGTCTCTGGGTGCTCAGGGATGGGTTAATCAGTTCTTTCTTACAAAGTGTGCTGCTGACCCGTGGGCCAGCAGCTGGACAAAGGATTCTCCCCCGGCCCTCCACCGGGGGAAGGGGCGGACCAGTCACCGTCCCATGAAAGAACTGCCCATCCCAGAGCTGTCCGCGTCCGGAGTGCCGCTGGCCTTTTTTCAGCAGGCTGCAGGGCTGGCGCGGACTGGGGCAGCTTCCTGCAGCGCGCTCTGTGGCGTGGCCAGGGTGAAGGCTGCTGCTGTGGCCACGCGGGAGGGGGTCGCAGGAAGTCGCCCTGGCGGCGAGGAGGCTGAGGCAACTGTGCCAGCGGCGCTTAGGTGCAGCAGCGGGCCGCCAGGGCAGATGGCCTCAGTCTGCCTCTAGGGACAGCCAAGAACTGTTGGCCGCAGTCCCTGACCGTGCCGCCGATAAGGCCGGCCTGGGATATGGGCGAGCTGAGGAGGCGGGCTCACTCAGCCTTCCCACATCGACCAAGTAAAGCCAATTGTCTTTCCCGGACCACAGCTGTGGACATCTCCTGACCCAGGGGGCGTGTGGTCACCTACGCCGCGCTGGGCGGGATCGGTTGCGGCACGCCTTCTCGAGGCAGTGTTACCGGACTCGGGTGGCATAGCGGCCCGGTGTCGAGGCACTGGTAACGACTGTGCCCTGACAGAGGAGACCAGGGAAGGACTCGCGTTCCACTGGGGTCTGCTCTACGAGGGGGCTCGTAAGCCCTGGATCAGCTCTGTCCTCGTGCATACGCATCGGGGCGGCAGCTTACCCCATAGCACTGCTGGACTACGCCACCGAAGTAGACAAGCCAACAGGCTTGGGAGGGCGCTTAGGATAGCCTCCGTCAGGTCAAAGCACTCAGTGGACACCGTAGTGCGCAACAGAGCACCTGACTGAGGGCGAGGGACCCCAGTGTACTCTTAGGCCGCGACCCCTCGAGGGCAGAGAGGCGGAGGAGGCCACCGAACGGTCGCGGGAAGACCCGGAGATCTCCCGGACCGCGTGCACTCCTCATGCATCTCGGGAGCGAAATGGCATTGGGGGCGGGGCCCGCAGCTGTCGGGTGCCACCTCCAAAAACCAATCGCCCAACTGCGAGCACTCGTGACAGGGTGGAGATTCACACCAGCCCGAGGCTCGTGGCTTCCCGAGATAACATGGCTGTCAACTCTAGGTCAGATTCTACAGTGCTACCACACCCGGAGGCGGAGCATAGCCGAATCGTCATCCCTAAAGGACTCTAGCCCACCTTGAGATGTGGCAATCGACCTCTCGCCGCTATCTGGAGTATGAACGAAACGAACAGGGCGTCAGCAGACGGTCCCGCTGCTTCAGTCCAACACTCACTGGAAGCGATGTGCAAGAGGGCGGGAGTGGCCCGAGGAATGATCGTCGGGATTCTTAATACCACAGCACCGCCCTCAGGTCACCCTGGCCACCAGCCAAAGTACCACCTCTCTCGGAGATCGGGGTGTGGCAGAGGGGACTCTCTCTCTCTTAACAGAGATCCTTGAGTCTCGACCACAACATTGCGATGGTCATGTTCCCGCAGAGGGAACACAGCACATCCACAAACACTGTCCGAACGTGCCGCCAAACACGTCGAGCAGTGAATGCGTCCCAAAGACAGCAACAGATATCGACCGCACCCGGAAGTGCGCGGGCAAACCGTCTTGAAAAAGACGTGCCACACGCAAGCTCTTTTTGTGAGAGGAAGCTCTGCAGAGTGCCGAAGCGCCCAGGGAAAACACACACAGCTGTTGCAGATCACTGCACAGATCAGCAGGCAGGCAATGTGAGATCGCTGGAACGCACCGTTACCCCAACACCCTGGAGAACCGCTCGTCTCGAAGACTGAAGAGAGGACTTCAGAATTCAGGCTTGCCGGAGTGAAGAGATGCTCTTGGCTCCGAGGCAGAAACATAATGCGATTCATGCAGCTACTTCCTTATATACCCAGGTGGGTAGGCAGAGTTACGCATGCAAATCTTGCATGCCCATGGCATTGGCACTGCCATTGGGCGTTTTCTAAGATCTCGAAGATGATTGGCTTCTAGGCGAAACCCCCATTCGTCAGTCACTGACGTTACGTCGGAGTGACTGAATGAAAGGGAACCACTGTTCATCAATAAAACTATTTTTTCATTAAAACAGAAATTACAACAATAAAGTCAGTTTGGTTAGTAAAGCTTAAGCTGGTAATGCTGTTTGTGTAGTTGTTTAATCCTCTGCTGAGATCTTCAGAGATTTAATGTCTTATTTTATCTTAAGTTGATTTAATCTACAGCTGTGGCTGAAGTCAGTTGTAGTTCTTGTGTTTCTCTGTCCTTCAGTGATTCTGATCATTATCGTCAGATGTTCATCATTAATGCTCAATCATCTCTGAATTATCTAATTAACTTCAACACTGATTCAATTGTACTTTAATGCTGCCTTCATGTGCTCTCTGAATCACCGTAAATACGAGTTTCCTAGGTAAAAATTGCACATGAACACCCTCTTAATTCAAAATCTGAATATGATTAGCTCGTAATCACTACTTCAGAAGTGGAAATTATCACATTTCCGAAAGCACGTGAAAGCACTTTTTAAATATAACTCCGATTGTATTTGTCTGAAAGAAGAATGTCATATACACCTATAATGACTTGAGGGTGAGTAAATCATAGGTTTGGTTTTATTTTTGGGTGAACTAACCCTTTCAGCATTCATTGTCAACATTTAGCATCAATAGATAAAGGCTTAAAGCATTTTGGAACTGTACGTACACCCAGCTGTGTACACCCAGCCGGTTGTTATGCAGAATAAACCCCACAATAAACCCCCCCTCCGCTTCGTGTCGGGGTCCTGATCACTCTGTCAGGGTTTATTCTGTGATAACAACCGGCTGGGTGTACATTATCCCTTACATACAGTATAAACTGGGATTTATCAATCACATTCAGTTTATTAATACAATTAAATAAATCTTACCTGTTTCATTTATATATGATTTACATATAAGATTTTCATTAAATTTATTAATGTGTTTGTTACAATTCAAAATGCATGGAACATTTACAGTATATGCAATTCAAATACATGTTTAGACATTTTTTAAGTTCATAAACTTGTGAAGTGACTTGCATTTTTAAGAACAACTGACTAAATCTTAAAGGTGCCCTAGAATGATTTGAAACAATATTTTAAATTATTCTCTAATATCTAAATAGAGGGTATGCGGCTTATTTAAGGTCAAAAATTGTCTATATACGGTTTTACAGGTCCCTTTACAACCCTAGAAATTGTCCCTAGGATGTAATGCTCTGTTTTTTCCTTATTTGCAAGGATCGTGAATATTAATGCAGAGTTCTGCTCTGCTGTTTCACTGCACCGCTCAATGACAGCTAACACATCTATAGAGGGAATGCAAGTGAGGTCCCCGTCAGCTGCAGTGACCACGATAATGCCCAGCTGAGTTGCAAAAAGACTGAGAGGCAGCATTGGTTTACAGCGTGAATGCAGCGATAACACACAAAACCATGCCCGGTGTCCGGGGGGTATGGGGGTAGGGGGCGTAGGGGCGAAGCCCATGCCCCATGGACAACGCTGTTAATAATAGCGTGTAATTTTCTCACTCAAACCACTGCCACCTACTGCTGCCGAGTAAAAAGCTGCCCATAACTGCTTGTCTAGGATCTGTAATCCTCTGTAAAAATTCGTAATAATAGCATATTATTAGCGAAAAGGAGCTAGCAAAAGAGCCAGTATGTGCCAGTACTGCTTTTAGTGATTATAAAGGGGTCGCTTTGCGTGCTGTCTAGGCAATGTATTAATTATTTATTTATTTTATTAATAGGTCTATAATATATTCAGAATCTGTATAAAACTTTTGTTTTCCATTCTTGACAAGCGGCCACATACACTGACCTATCCGCATACATATGCGGGATTCACTCGAAAAATTTGATAACTGACAGTTATATTCAAAATAATCATACTTCGGTTCTCAAAAATGTATATTTATTTAACAAATTGACTAGAAGCCTTATCATATGACTATCGCTTCAACTTAGATGGTGAAGAAGGTGACGTTAGCTATAAGGATCCAGTGAGCGATCTGTAAGCAACTAAGCAGTAGTAGTAAACGTAGTTAGCTTCTGAGTTGTGTTAATGATGAAATTTAGGCTAATTTAGATTTCAATCTGTCGAAAGGGTTTGACATACGTATCTACTGTCGTATTTTATGACAACACTGGCAGGAAATAATATTAACCTTTGTCATTTGACAAACTGTTAAGTGTGCTACTTGGAGTTTCCAATTGTTACTGTACGAGCATCTTGCGTTGGATCTAGACAACACAGGGGATATTATCGTTAATGTTGTCTTGCTAAGAAACTTTCAATTTAATTAGATATGGGTTCGACAGTCAAGAATTGGATAAAATCACTACTAACTGTTTGGAGGAATATGGTTGGAATTGGCCCTTTTCTCAGTTTTAGACACTGGGCGAATAGCTTGATATTGCCCCAGGTTAGAAAAACTCTCGTTGGTGAAATGAGCCGAGCAAACGAACAACTTTGAATTAAACTGTTGCAATATCCGATTGTAAATAAATATCAACCATGACTGTTGACTTCTTTTATCTGTGGGAAGGGTATGAAAAGTCCTCACATCCCATGTACAGCCTGGATCATAATATTTATTTCCATGATCTGTCGTTTTTGCTATCTTTGCATGACACTTATTTACCGGCTGGACTCCCGATAATTCAGCAGCGCAGTTCCCCCTGATAATGAACATGGGCTGACATGCAAATGTTGGGGGCCTAATATTATTGATCCCAGTGATTGCGTCACAGTTGGCATTAAGTTGATAATTGTCTTTCGGTGGTGTTTTTCACAAACAAGATTTACATATGAAGGAGGAGGCAATGGTGTCTGAGACTCCATGTGATGTATGTGTATGTGATTTCACTATGGCAAGGTTAATTCAATTTTTCTTCTAGGGCACCTTTACATTTTTACAATATTTGCATGTTAAATTAGTTTTTTACAGTATTATAGTATTTCTCTGTTTTTGATACCAATTTTTTGTAGTTTTAACAAATCAATTTGATTATAATCACATATTTTTGTATATATTAAAGCTAATTTTTGAAAACTATTATAATTTGCAGTTATTTAATTTACCAAATGATCTATGATCAAATTAATCTATGTAAAATGAATAATAGTTTTACGTTTTCGTTATTTTTAACCAGTTCATTGCTAACATCAGCTATCTCCCAGACGAATGCAAGCTCTTAGTAAAGTAACTTTTATCAGTGCTATCGTTATTCTGTATATTGTACAACACCACTAGCGTAAGGCAAACAAATTATAATGCAATTAAAATATTAATCTCATGTTATCCGTCATAGAACACGGATTTATGTTATAAGGTAAACAATACTTTTTCATCATTGACGCGAGGAAAACTATCCTAGACGTCGTTCTAGTGTTATGCACAGCACACCATGATATAATTAGCCAAGCAACAATAAAATTTCCAATGTACACAAATAGGCTGAATTTATATTACCTGTCAAGAAGAAAGCAGGCAACGTCGGCATTCTTTTTAAAATCGTTGCTCCTCATGAGCTCTTTCCATCTTGGAAAGGCCACTCCAATATTTACTTTTGTCTTGTTGATCTGCCTGTCTTAATTCTCTTTTCCGCTTCCTTGGCGACTCTGATACATATTCCGCAATGTTACTAGGTCCCCGACCTGGGTCGAATTCGGTAACGTTAATCAATTCCGGGACGTGGTTGCTTTCACACAGAAGGCAACCCGGCAATGTTCCGGGAATATTGCTGGTCCGACGTGCAGTGTGAAAGGGGCTTAAGAGTGATCCTCCATCATCATATAGCAGCCTCAAGCAATCCTCCTCTTCACATTCGACACAGTGCCATCGAGTGTAAAAACGCGAAAAGCGAAGCTTGAATTTACGGGTATGTCCCTCTTTGGCAAATGTACTTTCAAGATGGAGGAGCAACATGGCGACCGCCATCCGAACCCGCAACACGTATGTATTTTCAATAGTATATTATAAAATTACGAGAATGCATTATTACTTGAAAGAAGTAAATATACATTAATGAGCACATATATTTTTGAAAGAACTAAGTTATTTTAGCTAAGAATAAACTAAAAAAGTTACACAGTGTAGCTTTAAAAAAATTATATTTAATATTTTACAAAAGTTTGTGGCTCAACTCGTCGAGACTTTTCCAAGATGGCTACTGTCTGTAAACGTGTTATGTACTGTCTTTATAAAGTATCTTCTTATTAAACTGTTTGTAAACTTACAAAGTTCTTAATGCTTCGGTTTGCATGTAGGGACCCTCATTATGCTACCGTGTTAGTGTGAGGCTATTTTGATTAGTATTAATTAGCGATTTGCCCCATACACGTGTTATAAGCTGATCTGTTTTTAGAGATACATCTCTTTATATTTAATTTTCATAAAAACACATTCCAGAGAACAATCTACTCAGTAGCCATGTGATAATTATCCCTAGGTTCATTTTTCACCAGAGTTGTCTTTTAAGAAAGGGATTTCTACAAAACAAAACTTAATGAAATTCGGGTCACACCTGCCCAGATTCAACAGAGCTGTATCCACATCGGTCAGCCTCAAGCAGACTCTGTGCTGGGAGGAGGGACCCTTTCAAGTCTGTAAAAGAGTCTGTACCTCTTGTTCCATGACCAGAGCCTACTCAAGGCTGAACACTGTGGATACAGCTCTGTTGAATCTTGGCGAGTGTGACCTGATTTGAATTCTGTACCCATTTTCTACTGTCTGCAGGACCCAATGACATATTTGCCAGAAGTTTCCACAATGGCAACAATTCTACTAAGAGAAACAGCCTTTTGAGGCTGGCCTCAGTGAAATTTTGGCAAGACAAAAGTTTTGTCGCCTATACAGAAATTGAACAAATTTACTGCAAATACAAAAATATGTCTGCAAATTAAGTTGTGGTGATGTGAGATTCAACTTTAATATCTTGTATGACTTCCATGAGCTGCATCCATGCGGTTTGGTAAGGATTCATACAATTTATTGATGAAGTCATCAGGAATAGCTAAGAAAGCAGTCTTGCATGCCTCCCAGAGTTCATCAATATTCTTTGGTTTCGTCTTCCATGCGTCCTCTTTCATCCTACCCCACATATGCTCAATGATGTTCATGTCTGGTGACTGGGCTGGCCAATCCTGGAGCATCTTGATCTTCTTCACCTTGAGGAACTTTGATGTGGAGATGGAAGTATTGGATGGAGCACCGTCCTGCTGCAGAATTTGGCCTCTTTTATGGTTGGGAATAAGAGGTAGCTAAGATTTCTTGGTATTTTAGACTATTGATGTTGCCTTCCACCCTGCAGATCTCTCGCACACCCCCATACTGGATGTAACCCCAGACCATGATTTTTCCGCCACCAAACTTCACTGTTTTCTGGGTGAATCTCGGATCCATTCTGGCTCCAGTAGGTCTCCTGCAATATTTGCGGCGACTGTGGTGTAATTCAACAGAAGATTCATCTGAAAATCCACCTTCTGTCACTTTTCCTGCATCCATCCTTTTAGCAGGCTGTGGGCCTTGGCAAATGCCACACGGTTTTTCAATTGTCTTTTGTTTAGTGCTGGCTTCTGGGCACTGATTCGACCATGGAGGCCATTTCGAGACAGAATCCGACAAACTGTTCTGGTTGACACAGGGACTTCAGGTGACCAGGTCTCGTGGAGCTCTGCTCCAGTGGAAAATGGGCTGGCCTTGGATATTCGAGCCAACAAACGGTCCTCTCGAGCAGTTGTCTTGCGGGGTCTGCCTGATCTGGGCTTGTCAAAAACGTCTCCAGTCTCTTCAAATCTTTTTTTTATCCTCTGTACTTGACGCTGAGACACATTGAAGGTGTCTGCCACATCAGCAGTGGATCTGGTCTTCAGCCTCTTGATAATCAAAACTTTAGTCTCAGGGTGAATCTTAGGCATGTTTGCAGAGGTCTAGTTGCAGTTAATGTGAAGGTCTAGTGTACTGGGGTTCTTTTTATACACACTTGAGACCTAATTGATCCATTATTAGTCACAGGTGAAGCTCATATGACAAGGTGACAAAACTTATGTCTTTGCAAAAATTGACTCAATGGGCTTTACCAAGCGACAAGACTTTTGTCAGGGACTGTAGTGGCAGGGTTGGGAGAATGGCCCCCTGATAGGGAGCCCCGCCGAAGGGAGACGGGCACTGCAATGATGTGAAAACAGACTCCCCCTAAGGGGACTACCATTAAACAGTCTCTCCAGGATTTTGCAATGTCGCGATCGCAACTATTACAGTTTTTTTCAGTTGATTGCACGCAATTTTGAAAACAGAGTTATTTTTGTCAAAATAATCACAATTATCCAAACACCACAATCAATTAGCCAAATTCTTAGATTGTTTGCTAAATGAAACACTTCAGTCAAAACATATACACATATTTGTTAAATTTGCTATTTGTTTTCATTGAACCAACACAGTCATCAATGATCATACACTATTGCAGCCAGTTTCACACTGCTGTGATAAATAAAAAACACATTTGTAAAAAAAAAAAAAAACTCACAACATTATTCATGATTTGTTTTGAGATATAAGGAGAATGTAGACAAATAATGTAGGCCTACTATAACCTTACCAAGCACTCCACAACACTTGATGCTGCAGACTGAATATTTCAAGTATTTATTTCAATTCTTACAGTATTTCTTACCATTATCAGTCACAGTAATCAACCAAAAATGATATAAATTATTGTAAACAAATAAAAATTACTGCATGAATTACAGTACATACACTTTGACTCTGAAGAAAAGTAAAGTAAACAGAAATGAAAGCAAACTACTGTAAAAGCAACAATAATACAGTAACTATCCGTCTCTCTGTCTGGCTGGATCAGGCCATAAGATTTCATTCACATTACAGGCTTAATTGGCAAGGCACCGTTAGAAGAATCACCTTGTGTGACGAATCCACCTCTGCACTGAAGCTGCTTCAATAAGATCACATGCACATGTCATAAGGCCGCAGGTCATATACCTTCCACTGCCACGCTGAAAAAAATATTCTATAGGATTCAGGAAGGGGGAGTAAGGGGGAAATGTATACAACTTCAAAATCAGGGTGATCATGGAACCAGTTCTGGACCAGAGCAGCCCAATGAAATGAGACATTGTCCCAAATGACAATGTACCGCATCTGGTCCACTTGGTGTAATGCTGTGACAATCTCATGCAATCGGTCAAGAAATGCAAGTATCAGATTTGCATTATAGGGTCCCAGATTTGCATGGTGGTGGAGGACCCCATTTTGTGTGATAGCAGCGCAAAGGGTGATGTTACCCCCTCGCTGCCCTGGCACATTGGTGATTGCCCTGTGCCTAATTAAATTTCTCCCTCTTCTTCTTGTTGTTTTTGCAAGTTTAAATCTTTACAAATTCTCATCCACATATACAAATTCATGTTAAATTTCAGCAGCATCCATTTGCAAGACTCTCTGAAACACATTAAAGAAAATAGGATGCTATTCAATATCTATAGCACAGTATTTTTTTGTGACAGAACATTGAGCAGTGCATGATACTACACCATAGCCAGATGAACAATGCATACCTCCACATACTCATTGCGCAGATGTTTCACTCTCTCTGAATTTCTGTCAAATGGTACCTGATACAGTTGCTTCATGTATATTTTATTTTGCTTTAGGATTCAACCTAATGTTAACAGAGAGAGTCGTTGGATGTTATTGGAAATGTTGTCATCATTGATGATATTGGCTTGGATTTCTCGTAGCCTGATACAATTATTGGCCAAAACCATGTTCACAATGGTGGCCTTTTGTGCATGACTAAACATAGGGCCCCTTCCACCTTGGTGTCCTCGACCCTCAATCCTATGTAAAAAAAATAAAATAAAAAATATATATATATATATATATATATATATATATATATATATATATATATATATATATATTAGGGGTGTAACGATACGCGTATTCGTATTGAACCGTTCGGTACGAGGCTTTCGGTTCGGTACGCGGTACGCATTATGTACCGAACGGTTCTTGGACTAATTAATTAGATTTGGAAAAAAAAAGTGTGTGAAATATAATAATATGCGTTCAACAAGGTAGCCCAATAACCAAAACGACATAACAGGCAATGCCCCTGACACCGCCGAAGTGAAAGAAAAAAAAAAACACCAAATATGTTTTAGGCTGCTCAGTCAGGTGTTCGCTTACTCAGTAGGCTACGCGCTGAATGCTCGTGGCAAAATGGCTATTGCGTTTAACAAACCAGAAATAGAAGATCCTCCAATAACCAGCAGGTCTGGTGTTTGGGTGAACTTTGGATTCTTGGTAAGCTATGATGGTGTTGGCAAGATTGATGGATTAAAAAACAACGGTATGTCGCATTTGCTGATGGTAGCCTACAGCAGCGGGAATATTCATGTCATGTCAATCAAAGCCGACAACAAGACGATCTTGTTGTCTTTACGCCGACAACAAGACTATAAAAAGGAGAAACAGCCACAAACTATCCCCGCAGCATTTAGACAGACATTTCCAACTTATTCAAATGGCAAAAGACATCACCGCGGCGAGTGGTCCATTATAGCCGCGGATATGAGACCTAATGCCCGTTTCACACATACTCCGTCTGCAGTGCGTGTGCGGTGCGTATTTTTTTCCGTACCCATGTTAACGGATGACAGCTTTCAAACTGCACGCGGGTGCTGTCCGTCAGTCTGTTCCAGGAGCGTTGCGTCTGCAGCAGTGCACGGATCGTTTTCGTACCGAGTCTATTTTTTGCTGCGCTGCGTTGGTGCATTAAAGTGGTAGAACATTGTTCGCATTAAAATAAACATGTAGCCTACTGACGCGAAAATCTAGTAATTTCACCACAGATGCATCTCATTTAAAATATACTCATGTTTCAAAGTCAACACATGGCTTTTTTTCTCAAGTAAAGCAACAAAACGACACCTTACCTGGCATTTAGGTTAAAAAAAAAAGTGCCATAATGGAGAGCACTCGTACTTTCTTTGAGGTGAAAAGCAAACTTCTTTTTGACCTGCAGGATTTCTTTTAAAAGGGTGTAAAAACGAAAGTAAAGACTAGAGTCGGCTGTTTTTGAATAGACTATTGTAAGTTTCTAATTTAAAATGTTTGTGATTTAAGGCTATAAACTATGTTTAAATGTTTTGCCACTTGTGTGAGCTAAATCTAAAGTATATAAATATGAATAAATGAATTTAATAAAATGATGTTTAAATGTAGGCTACTTAACCTGACTTCTATTAAAGAGTAAACAAAGAAAATTGGAATTCTGACAAGGCATGTTTAGTAAAAACTTTTGGATTTTAAATAAAAAATAATGAATAAATGCTGTGTTTGTGGTGTGCAACAGCGGATCAGTTGCGGACTGCAAACGCAGCATATGTGAAAGCACTACAGGGTGTGGGGCTCCTGCAACGCACACGCAACACAACAGGCACCGCACACGCTAATGTAAAGAGCTAATGTCTAATTCCTGTAACTACATAGAAGATGGGTAAAATCATACAACAACAAAAAAATCATACTTTGTCAGTTTTAATAAAATAATAATAAAAAAAGGTAATTTCTGCCAATTTTTTCTTTTTGCTGTATCTAAAACATACCGAACCGTACCGAACCGAACCGTGACACCAGTGTATCGTATCGAACCGAACCGTGAATTTTGTGAACCGTTACACCCCTAATATATATATATATATATATATATATATATATATATATATATATATTTACAGATAGATATATTTTTTATAGATAGATAGATAGATAGATGGCTTGTTTACAGCAATTCACCTGTTGTTGATCAATGAGCATTGTCCCTATCAAATAAAGACAAATTCAAAATTAAGACTATAGCAAAATATATTATGATAATATTCATGTATGATACGTTTGGGCATGAGAGAATGAATCATTGCGGGTTCGCACGATCATTTCAAAATTATAATATCCATGGTTGGATCTAGTTTGCAATATTGATTGTATGTGTAAGATCTTACAAGCCCTTTAATTTCAACTATTTCTGAAGTGCTTCTATTACAAAGAACATTGCGTTCTCACATTAAACAGCCCCTGCATAGAGTGAAAAGGCTAATCGATTTTTGATTCATTGATCAGCTCAGCACCACCGCCACGGACAGCCCCTGATAACGTCACACTTAAGAAGGTATATCTGAATAATATATAATAAGGTATAAGCAACTTCCTAAGCTATAGCTCGGGGAAATGGGATACTTTAGAGTCTTCGTAGCACGCTAAGAGACATGTCACTTCACTCCCCACTCCGCATGCGCTCCACTCCGCTGACATGCTCTGCTCTAAATATATATATGTAAATCTGAATATATAAATGTAATTCTGAATATATAAATGTAATTCTGAATATATAAATGTAATTCCTGAATATATAAATGTAATTCTGAATATATAAATGTAATTCCCGAATATATAAATGCAATTCTGAATATATAAATGTAATTCCCGAATATATAAATGCAATTCTGAATATATAAATGTAATTCCCGAATATAAACGTAATTCCCAAATATATAAATATAATTCTGAATATCTAAATATAATTCTGAATATCTAAATGTAATTCCGGAATATATAAATGTAATTCTGAATATATAAATGTAATTCCTGAATATATAAATGCAATTCTGAATATATAAATGTAATTCTGAATATGTAAAATGTAATTCCGGAATATATAAATGTAATTCTGAATATATAGTTTTAACTCTAGATATAGTTGTAAATCCTGAATATATATGTGTAACTGAATATAGTTATAACTTTGGATAAATAGTTATAACTGTTAGGCTATTATATAGATATAATTAGTAAATATAAAAATTCTAAATGAATCCCGAATATATAGTTATAGGGTCAGAAGATAATTATTAGCCTATAGGCCTATGCAAAAGGTCCCCACACAGTGGCCGACTGGCCGTGTTATTGGCTTTTTGCATAGTTTAACATGGCTGACAGGGCTCGGGAAATTGTCAACAATCTGTTGGCAAGTAGTGATTTAATTGAGACAGTTGCAGCGGCATGTGATAGACAGGAGTCACGAAGATCATCCAACAGTGCGTCCGTCACAACAAGCTCGACTGTCCATCAGACTACTGAGTCGGAGGTGTGGTCGCTTTTCAACCGTGGCGCTTCAGCAAATCCTCCTGCTAATGCGTATAATCTCCGCCATTTTCCACGGCCTCGTAGAGAGTTCAGGTAAGAAATTGATGGTGCACAGAGTATATGTCAAACGTTGAATCATATTATTTATTTCTAATCGTCTTTATTGTAAACACACGTGTCCTTACCAAAATTATCCTTGGTTTCATTGTTTTAAAATCATGTTTTTAAATCATGTTTGATTACCTTTTGTATTATATACAAATACAATATACAATAAACTATGGTTTTTGAAGCAAAATTTTTATTTTGTAATTACCATGGAATTAACTACAACCATGTTTTACTTTTCGTTGTAGCTTATGGAACTTTGTTTTTCTTGTAGGCTACTTATTTCTAGAATATCATGTTCAAAGAAAAATACTTCAGTTGCAAAATAAGTTTGATAGGCTAAGAAAAAAAAAATCTGAATCGTGCAGCTGTACATGGCCTACACTAGATGCGCTCTGATGCATTGTGTCGGGTAATTGTGCAGAATCCCAACATCTGCCATAGTATTACCTGCCTTATTGTTAAATGTAGGATTAAGGGTGCGGTTTAAGATTGAGCGGTCAGATAGATACTCCAATGAGGGCTTAATCATTTGTCAGGGATTAAAAAATTCAGCACAACACTGCAGTAAAATGAAACTTACAGTTGCAGTGTTTCAAACAACAGGATGAATGTAAAAGGACAATTTGTTTCAAGTCCACTATAGATCACACTGCTGGTCCTGATCATGCTGTCATGGTTTATTTTGTTATGTTTTAGGTAAATGTTGCATTTTACAATAGCACTTTCATATTTAATAGCCTAATTTTGTAGTACACTACAGAAGAAGCCTTTAAGAGAAAACAGCATCTATGCGAATGAGGTAATACTACTTCCAGACCCTACCACAGATGTGATACCAAGGAGAGACAAAAGGGCTTGGCTCTTTGAAAATGGCCATGTGAAGTCAGCAGTTGAATTTAGCAAAGGGTGGAATGAAGCAAGAGTATTACAGGCAATTAAAGAAGCATTTCCACCCATTTTAGATAATTGCAGGTGAGTATTGTTGTGCTTTTTAATGCTTTTCTTTAACATTTGAACATAAGAGCTTTACCTGCCCTATGGTCATAAACATCAATCATACATATCAATATTGTGTCTATAATGAAAAGTTAATTACACAGCTCAATTAAGTTTGTTAAATTAGCATTGTTAACTGATGCAATATGTGTTATGTGACTCTTACATGAATATATATATATATATATATATATATATATATATATATATATATATATATATATATATATATATATATATATATATATATATATTCATTAAGTTTGCAGATTCTCTTGCCATACCATTTCAAACTTGTGGAGCCATCCCTTACAACTCAACAAAAGCTGACTGGTAGTATGGTGAAGACAATTTTCCACCAGAAGTGTTTGTTTGTTCGACCTGACCGAGTCTTGCTTGAAGAACCTCAAAAGACAGTAAGTCAGTGGTATTATTTTCTAATTAACCCTTTGTTGTGTTTTGCAGCACTCAACACACCACTAGTATTCCTTCAGGTTCTTTATTTTCTTAACACATGTTATCTTACACACACTTTTCCTGGAACCATCTTCTTCTTTTCTCTTAGATTCCCCACACTACTTCCATACTTAGGCATTACACTGCCACCTTGTGGTTACACAATGAAACACCACAATTCCCCTCTTACTTAAAATAATTCTGCATATTACAGATTACTATTCCGAACAATTTTTTTCTTCCTTAAACAAAGGAAGGAATAACATTACTGTCCCAACCTTACGAACATTACTGTGTCCCGGCAAACTTAACTTCTGCACTTCCATTGCATTACTTCTAATACACAGTTTAACTTTTTTTTTTCAGGCACTATTGTTCTAACTGTCACATAACTCGCAACATAACCAAAGCGAGATACATTTTTCCATGAATGTACACATTTTCTCATTGCAACTCATATTCCTTCAACCACACTGGAGATCTACCTTCTCTACTACTCCTCCTATGATTAAATGTCCCTTGTGCCAGCGAGTTCTCATTCTGGGTAGTAAACAGGGCCCGTAAAGCGAGTTAGCTTGGAAACATTCCATTTCTTCTTATCACTAAGCACGAAGGTACTCTTCCCTATTTGCTGCTCAATGTTTAGGGGTGGTGAGAACTTGGAAACTCCCTTCTTCACATGCACCGATTGTTTCACTCTAACCTGGTCTCCTGGTTTGAAAGTGTGGTTCCTGGCACCATGCCTTTTATCAGTATACCTTTTGCTCTTGAGCTGTTTGGCACTCACAGTATCTTTTACCTGAGCACATTTGTTGCTTTTGGGACCAACAGGGAAGATATTCAGCTTTGTGCACATTTTGCGGTGGTGAAGAAGTTCAGAGGGGGAAACGCCCGTAGTACTGTGTGGAGTAGCTCTGTAGCTTTGCAAGAACTCAGTCACTGCATGTTTCCTTGGTTTCCTCATTTGTTCTGCTGAGAGGATGCATTCTTTCAAAATTCTGTTCCAACGCTCCACAGCACCATTATTTTCTCGGCAGTGGCAGTCTGGATAAGCAATCCGCAGCACAATTAAGACGTCCAGGTCGGTAGATCACATCATATGTGTAGCAAAGCAAGCGTGCTGACCACCGGGCGACCCGCATACCAGCCCGGCCAATGCCTTTGGTTGCCAATAGTGTGGTGAGTGCACTATGATCAGTTCTGAGGGTAAATTGTCGACCCCATAAATACGGCCGCCACTTTTCTACAGCCCAGACACAGGCTAATGCTTCCTTCTCGACTGTAGAATATTTCCTTTCGGCTGCTGTCAGGGTTCTAGAAGCGAACGCTACAGTTCTCTCAACCTTGTCTGGCTGTATTTGTGTCAAAACCCCACCCAAACCATAGTCAGAGGCGTCAGTCGAAACTATTGTTGGAAGGGAAGGGTCGAACAACGCAAGCACAGGGCTTCCAGAAAGCAGTTCTTTCAACTGTTTGAAGCTGCGATCAGTGGAAACAGTCCATTCGAACTTAGTATCTGACGCATCTCTCAGGAGCGCACGTAATGGCTCAGCAACAGAAGCAAAATTAGGCAAGAATTCAGTACCACGAAATCAGTCCCAAGAACGAGCGTAAAGAAGCAATGTTGTGTGGTGCAGGGGCCTCGATGATTGCAGACTTGTGCTCCTCATCTGGAAAAATTCCATGTTTGGAAACTACATGGCCAAGGAATTTTAGGGACAACTGGCTGAACGTACACTTCTCCCAGTTCAGTTGTAGTCCTGCATCTGACAAGCGCTGCATGACTGAACGTAGCGTTGCATCGTGACTTTCCTGAGTAGCACCATACACAATAATATCATCCAGGTAGTTCCTTACTCCTTGTATGCCTTTCAGGACGGTTTCCATCATCTTTTGAAATGCAGATGGGGCGGAAGCCAGGCCATATGGAACTCGGCAGTATCTGAAGAGGCCATCATGCGTAATAAAAGCTGTGATGTCCCGGCACTCCTCATGTAAGGTAAGCTAATGATAAGCAGCCGCCAAATCAATTGTGGTGAACACCGATGCGCCTCGAAGTTCACTCAAAAGTTCATCTATATGCGGCAGAGGATGGCTGTCAATGATCAGGGCTTTATTTGGCTCACGCAGGTCAACACAGAGCCGTATTTTATCTCCTTTCTTCGTAGTGACAACAATAGGCGAAATCCATGGGGAAGAATCGATTTTCTCAATAATGCCTCTTTGCAATAATGAGTCCAGTTCTGCAGAAACAGCTTGTCGGACAGAGTACGGAAGTCGTCGAAGCTTTTGCCGTATTGGGGTAGCATCAGGTTTGACTGTAGGCTTATGAATGAAACCTTTCACGCAGCCCACAGAAGCCTCTGGAGAAGGAACGGTTTCACCGACAACTGCGTGTAATTCGTCAGGTGCAGTAACAGTACCAAAGTGGAAAGAACAGTTCAAGGCTCGAATTAAGTCCATTCCCATCAAAGCAGAGCCCCCTTGCACAATATAAAGACAAGCAGGGGTTACATTATCATTCAGAGAGACATTTGCATTTAAACATCCTAGAATTGGAATGCTTTCTTTCAAGTACGTGACCAGTTTCACTTTAGGAGCAGTAAGTGAACAGTCCAAAAAATGTCTTTTGTACAAAGCCTCAGGCAGAATTGACACTGAAGAGCCTGTGTCCACGACTAATTTAGTCTCCACGGAAACACCATTTGGCGCTGTGACATTAACACTGCATAAAAGTTTGTCAGCAGGAGTATTTACAGCATCAGTCAAAAGAACGACAACGTCATGGCCCACTTCCCTAACATCCTTGGAAGAACGGCAAACTTTAGAGAAATGTAAAATCTTACCACAAGTATGGCATTTGGCCTGGGCGGCTGGGCAATCGGCAGCGTTAGCCAGATGAGTTTTAGCTCCGCAACGGTAACACATGCGATTCGCTCTCCATGTAGTATCAGCCACAGGTTTTACCCCCTCAGAATGTGCCGCGTGTTTCTTCCTATGACTGAAGGATTTAGAGGCCACAGCATGAACTGAACCTTGTGCAGTGAGCATGTCCGAATTCGAGAGTGCTTGTTCTACTTGACACGCAATAGTAATAGCAGAGTCCAATGTCAGCGTTGGTTCCAGCAGGAGCCTGTCTCGCACTGCTGGGGCATATGATCGTTCGACCAGCTGATCTCGCAGCATTTCACTCTCCATATCAGCATAAGCACACGATGCAGCTAATTCCCGCAGAGCAGACAGGAACAGTCTCGTCTGCACGCTGAGAGCGCTGGCGAAAGCTGTGTCGAGCGACCACAACATTCACCTTCGGAGTAAAATGATCCTCCAACGCTTTCATTGCATGTTCAAAAGTAGTCCCAGTATTAGGCAACGTGTAGAACAGCCGCTGGCCTTCAGTACCCAAGCTGTGTAGTAAGATAGCACGTTTTCTGGCATCAGGCCACGAGCCTCCTGTAGCATTAATAGCAAGCAAGTAATTCTCAAACATTTTCCGCCAAGTAACAAAAGGTATTGCAGGCTCTCTATTGCAGGGCAGGAAAGGTGCAGGCGTAGGCATGGAAACCATCGTTGCCAATTTGTTGTGTTTTG
Organism: Pseudorasbora parva; assembly: GCF_024679245.1. Taxonomy (NCBI): domain Eukaryota; kingdom Metazoa; phylum Chordata; class Actinopteri; order Cypriniformes; family Gobionidae; genus Pseudorasbora; species Pseudorasbora parva. Next base: position 18,042,257 of record NC_090187.1, read on the forward strand.
CAGCACTCAACACACCACTAGTATTCCTTCAGGTTCTTTATTTTCTTAACACATGTTATCTTACACACACTTTTCCTGGAACCATCTTCTTCTTTTCTCTTAGATTCCCCACACTACTTCCATACTTAAGCATTACACTGCCACCTTGTGGTTACACAATGAAACACCACACCCTTGTATGGTGTTCGGGTCTGTTGGACCCGTTTTCATTTTTTATCGAAAGAAAAATGATATGATTAATTATTTTTTCAAACTGAGACTCTTTGGCCTTGGCTCATTTTCTGTGAGGAATTTTTACCAGAACACATTTTCAATGACCACACACTGTACACCCCCCCTACACATTTATATTACACACAGGATGTTCGGGTCCACTGGACCCGGGGCTAATAAAAGTTTAGAAATTGTTGGTCCTGTGTACCTTTACTCTGTCCTCCTCCTGTCAGGGCCTGCTGTTAGTGTGTGTGTGTTCATGTATATGGTTTATGAGGACACAAATGTGTATAATGACATGGGTATTACAACGTAAACATGGTTTATGACAATATCTGTGTCCTCATACTAAAACAAACTAAATGGTGTTTTTTGAAATTCAAAAAATGCCAAAAGTTTCCTGTGATTGGTAGGTTTATGAGTAAGGTTAGTGTAGGGGGATAGATTATACAGTTTTTTTTATTTTTATTTTTTTTATGTATTTTATTAAAGGAAGAACAATGAGAAATTACAAAGGTAAATTGAACAGTGTCCTTATGATTTTACGATTTTACAAATAACCCCTTACCCTCGACCCACCCCAGAACAGTAAAAAAAAAAAAATAATAATAATAATAATAATAATAATAATAATAATAATAATAATAAATAAATAACAAATAGATAAATAAATAAAAATAAAACAAAATAATTACATTAATACATTAATTAATCTCAAAGTATGATGTTGCAAACAATGAGGAAATTGGCAAGGTTGCTAGCCCATTGTGTCTGATTGACTTTTTTCTTTAAACTTGTACAAGACAAGCATTCATCATTTAATTTAATTTGGGGGAAGTGTTGCACCCTTTTCAAAATATGTGATCATTGGAGTCCATACAGAGTAAAAACGATTGGTGGATCCTCTAAGAGAATATTTAATTTTCTCCAATTTCAAGAACAACATTAAATCACTAAGCCAGAGTGAAACTAAGGGTGGTTTCTTTGATTTCCAATCAAGTAAAATTCTCCTCCGAGCCAAAAGACATGCAAAAGCACAAGCATCTTGACATTTTTTAGACATGACCACACCTTGCTCAGATACTCCAAAAACAGCCATTTTAAAGCTAGGTCTGATCTCCTTGCTATATGCCTCAGACAACATTTTAAATATAGTTGTCCAGTAGTCAAGCAGTCTAGAGCAAGCCCAGAACATATGAGCCAAGTCTGCTCTATCAGAACAACACCGTTCACACATGTAATTTACATTTGCATAGATCTTGGACAGTCTAACCTTACTGTAATAAAGTCTGTGGAGTACCTTGAACTGAATTAAACCTAAACGAGTACAGGAGGTTGTTCCATTCACTCTAGATATTGCATTATTCCAAGTTTCATCTGATATATCCACTCCCAGATCCTTTGTCCAGTCTGCACGGATTTTGTCTAGATTAGTACTTTTTATTGACATTAAAATATTATATATATTAGAAATAACTCCCTTCATATGCAATGGAATATTTAGAATTGTGTCCAATCCTGTGCTGGGAGGAATGGAGGGATAAGTGGGACAATGATTTTGGATTAGATGACGAACTTGAAAATATCTAAACATGTGTGATCTTGGCAGATTGTATTTTGAGGAGAGAGTGGAGAATGGGGCAAAAAAAAATCATCCATAAAAAGGTCGCTAAATTTGACAAGACCTAAATGTTGCCACTGGCTGAAAATTGAGTCCAACTGAGCCGGGAGAAATAGGTGATTCTTGCATATAGGGCTGGCTATAGAGAAGTCTTTAAAACCAAAATATTGTCTGAACTGAAACCGAATCTTTAGGGTATTTGCTACAACTGGGCATTGAGTATACAAAGAAATACCAAGGGGCAATTTAGATAAAGCTAAAGCAGGAAGAGATGATGAAGTACATGATTTTGCCTCTGAAATACACCAGACATTGTTGGAGTTTTTAGGCCAATAAAGTACTTTTGAGATGTTTGCAGCCCAATAATAATACCTAAGGTTAGGAAGCCCTAATCCACCTTGAGTTTTCTGTTTTTGGAGAAATTCCTTCCTAATTCTAGGTTTTGCCACCCCATATAAATGAGGAAATCAATCTGTCTAAATTCTGAAAAAAGGACTTTGTTAAATAGATTGGGATACATTGAAACAAGTACATGAACCTTGGCAAAATGTTCATTTTTACGCAATTGATTCTGCCTGCTAGAGAAAGAAACAGCAAGTTCCAGTTTTTGAGGTCTAGTTTTAACTTGTCGATTAAAAGAGCAAAGTTCTCTTTATAAAGGTTAGGAAATCCCTGTGTAATATTTATCCCTAAGTATCTAAAACCTGATACAGACAACTGAAAAGGTATATCAGTGTTTGAAATATGGAGACCCTTACCATTTATGGGAAAACAGACACTCTTTGAAAAATTTAATTTATAGCCTGAGAATGTTCCAAATTGTTTTAATATTTTGACCACTTGTGGAATACCTAAGATCGGATCTGAAATGTACAACAGCATATCATCTGCATATAACAATACTCTATGTTCTATGCCCCTAGTGTTAATGCCGGTAAAATGCTGTGAGAATCTTAATGCTATAGATAGGGGCTCAATGGCTAAAGTAAAAAGTAAAGGGCTAAGAGGACATCCTTGTCTTGTACCCCTTGACAGGGGAAAAGACTCTGAACGTACTCTGTTTGTGATAACAGACGCATTAGGGGAAGAGTATAATAATTTAATCAATGAGAGAATATGCATTCCAAGACCAAATCTTTCCAGCACAGAGAATAAATAATTCCATTCAACTCTGTCGAACGCTTTTTCAGCGTCTAATGAGATGACTACTTGAGGGACCGGGTTCTGAGAAAGTTTAGGTGAGCAAATTACCCCTAACAATCTCAGGATATTACTAAACGAATGCCGGCCTCTGATAAAGCCTGTTTGGTCTTCAGAAACCAAATTTCCTATTATTGTATCTAAACGTGTCACGTCACAGACAAGGGAAAAGGGTGCGAGGACTCAAGTGCAGAAAAAAGATGATTTATTTACAAAAACAAAACATAAACTCAAAACAAAACCCACGAGGGGGAAAAACACATAATAGAATAATATAAATACAAACTTAAACAAACCAACAGAATCACGGGGAGGACGGAAGACGCAGACATTACACAAGGATCCAACCCAGACTGACAAACACAAGGAGATTATAAAGGGAACAAACAAGGCAGATAATGAGGGAGAACAGGTGGGGCAAATTAACCAATAATCAGATAACAAGGGGGAGGGAACTGACAGGGACACGAGCACATGCTCAACATAACAAAACCCACAAATGCACACAAGACAGGACAGGCATGTGACATTACCCCCTCCTTAAGGAGCGGCTACCAGACGCTCCACTAGGGACGGGAGGGACAGACCCGGGCGGGACGGGAGGGACAGACCAGGGAGGGACGGGAGGGACAGACCAGGGAGGGACGGGAGGGACAGACCAGGGGGGCACGGGAGGGACAGACAAAGAAGGTACAGACAAGGGAGGGGTAAACAAGGGAGGAACGAGGAAAACAAAAAGTTCAGGAGGCCATGGTGGCACACAAAGTTCGAATGACCAGGGCGGCCCGCCGAAGTCGGGAGGCCCACCGAGTTCAGGTGGCCGGGGCGGCCCGCAGAGTTCAGGCGGCCAGGGCGGCATGGGTAGAGCAGGGCGCCAGTGAGGCGCGGTGAGAGCAGGACTCCTGGGTGGTGCGGTCAGTGCAGGGAGCGCCAGGGAGGTGCGGTGAGAGCAGGACGCCTCAGCGGCGCGGTGAGAGCAGGACGCCTCAGAGGCGCACGGAGAGCAGGACGCCTCAGCGGCGCACGGAGAGCAGGACGCCTCAGCGGCGCACGGAGAGCAGGACGCCTCAGCGGCGCACGGAGAGCAGGACGCCTCAGCGGCGCACGGAGAGCAGGACGCCTCAGCGGCGCACGGAGAGCAGGACGCCTCAGCGGCGCACGGAGAGCAGGACGCCTCAGCGGCGCACGGAGAGCAGGACGCCTCAGCGGCGCACGGAGAGCAGGACGCCTCAGCGGCGAACGGAGAGCAGGACGCCTCAGCGGCGAACGGAGAGCAGGATGCCTCAGCGGCGAACGGAGAGCAGGACGCCTCAGCGGCGCACGGAGAGCAGGACGCCTCAGCGGCGCACGGAGAGCAGGACGCCTCAGCGGCGCACGGAGAGCAGGACGCCTCAGCGGCGCACGGAGAGCAGGACGCCTCAGCGGCGCACGGAGAGCAGGACGCCTCAGCGGCGCACGGAGAGCAGGACTGCTCAGGGGCGCAGGGAGAGCAGGACTGCTCAGGGGCGCAGGGAGAGCTGGGCGCCTCAGGGGCGCACGGAGAGCAGGGCGCCTCAGGGCGCACGGAGAGCTGGGCGCCTCAGGGGCGCACGGAGAGCTGGGCGCCTCAGGGGCGCACGGAGAGCAGGACGCCTCAGCGGCGCACGGAGAGCAGGTCGCCTCAGCGGCGCACGGAGAGCAGGTCGCCTCAGCGGCGCACGGAGAGCAGGACGCCTCAGGGGCGCAGGGAGAGCAGGACGCCTCAGGGGCGCAGGGAGAGCAGGATGCCTCAGCGGCGCAGGGAGAGCAGGACGCCTCAGCGGCGCAGGGAGAGCAGGACGCCTCAGCGGCGCAGGCAGGGCGTTTGGGAAACTTCTCCAGTCCAGCAGTATCCACCAGCACTGGGACCACCGGAATACGATCTGCTGGCATTGGGACCACCGGAACATGATCTGCCGGAACTGGGACCACCGGAACACGATCCACCAGCACAGGGACCACCGGAACACGATCCACCGGCACAGGGACCACCGGAACACGATCCGCCGGAACTGGGACCACCGGAACTGCCTCCGGGGCTTCGGATAAAGCCCTGTGCTCCTTCCACGCATGCAGGACTGCCACCACAAAGCATCCCATAACAGCCCTCCAGGCCGTTTCCGGACTCGGGACCACCGGAACGGAGTCCACCGGCACAGGGACCACCGGAAAACGATCCACCGGCACAGGGACCACCGGAACACGATCCACCGGCACAGGGACCATCGAAGCACGATCCACCGGCACAGGGACCACCGGAGCACGATCCACCGGCACAGGGACCACCGGAACACGATCCACCAGCACAGGGACCACCGGAACACGATCCACCGGCACACGATCCACCGGAAACACGATCCACCGGCACAGGGACCACCGGAACTGGGACCACCGGAACACGATCCACCGGAACTGGGACCACCGGAGTTGTGGATGACACCCTGTGCTTCTCCCAAGCATGCAGGACTGCCACCACAAAGCCTCCCATAACAGCCCTCCAGGCCATGTCTGGACTCGGGATTCCCGGACTCGGGACCCCCGGGACTGGCACCGAGGGAGAACTTCTCTGCTGAGTCCTCATTGTATGGTTGGATCCTTCTGTCACGTCACAGACAAGGGAAAAGGGTGCGAGGACTCAAGTGCAGAAAAAAGATGATTTATTTACAAAAACAAAACATAAACTCAAAACAAAACCCACGAGGGGGAAAAACACATAATAGAATAATATAAATACAAACTTAAAACAAACCAACAGAATCACGGGGAGGACGGAAGACGCAGACATTACACAAGGATCCAACCCAGACTGACAAACACAAGGAGATTATAAAGGGAACAAACAAGGCAGATAATGAGGGAGAACAGGTGGGGCAAATTAACCAATAATCAGATAACAAGGGGGAGGGAACTGACAGGGACACGAGCACATGCTCAACATAACAAAACCCACAAGTGCACACAAGACAGGACAGGCATGTGACAAAACGTAAAGCAAGGATTTTTGCCAAGATTTTAACATCGGAATTTAAAAGTGAGATTGGCCTATAAGAATTACATTTCAAAGGATCCTTCCCAGGTTTCAATAAGAGTGTAATGTTTGCTTCATTCAAAGTTTGCGGCAAACCACCCTTTCCTAAAGAGTCTTTGAACATATCAAGAAGAATAGGGGCTAATTTATCTGCAAATTTTTTATAAAATTCTATTGGATAGCCATCAGGGCCAGGAGTTTTTTTACTCTGCATTAGTGCAATAGAGTTTAAAATTTCTTCTATTTGTATGGGCTGATCTAGATTACTTTTTTGTACAGAATTGAGGGTGGGGATATCTATATTCTTTAGAAATTCCAACATTTCAATGTTAGATTCAGGGCTTTCAGAAGTATATAAATTTACGTAGTAGTTCTTAAAAATTTTCTTAATTTCAACTGGGTTAACTATTAAATCATTATTACTGTTACAAATTTGAGGTATAAGTTGAGAGGCAGCTTTAGATTTTAACTGGTGTGCTAAAAGTCGTCCTGCTTTTTCCCCATGTTCGTATATAAGATAAGATATTACTCTAGAACGTAATAAATACCATTCTGTTTTATTTGTTGATAACAGATTATACTGAACTTGAAGGTTTAGCCGTTCCTTATAAAGTTCAGGTGAGGGAGATGTGGAGTATTGATAATCTAACCTTTTTATAGAATCAATTAAATCGTCCTGTTTTTGTTTACGTTTTTTGTTGAGAGTGGAGGAATATGAAATTATTTCTCCCCTGATAACTACTTTAAGCGTCTCCCACAATGTAGATGCTGAAATAGATTCTGATTTGTTATGTAAAAGAAAATTATCTATAGCTGTTGATATAAATGAACAAAATGCAGGATCTGATAATAATGCCGTATTTAGTCTCCACCTAGGCCGTTCGTTATACCTCAAATTGCAAATTAGATCTAATTGCAAGGGGGCATGGTCTGATTCCACAATAGGTAAATATTCGATTTGTCCAACAGAAGAAAGGAGAGATTTATCTATAAAGAAATAATCAATTCTAGAATAGGAGTGATGAACTTGTGAAAAATAGGAATATGCTCTGCTGTTTGGAAACAGAAATCGCCATGGGTCAAATGCCCCCATTTGATCCATGAACGTGGATAAGGCTTGGGCCATCTTAGAGCGGGATAAAGATTTAGGATTTGAACGGTCAAGGGATGGATCCATAACACAATTAATGTCACCACCGAAAATTAAGAGGTGGGAATTTAGGTCTGGTAGTAAAGAAATTAACTTATTAATGAAATTCACATCATCCCAGTTTGGAGCATATACATTAACCAATAAAACAGGGACATGATATAACATCCCAGAGACAACAACATATCTTCCTTGAGGGTCTGCAATAGAAGCAGAGGCTGTAAATTGGATATTTTTGTGTATCAATATGGCAGTGCCCCTTGCCTTAGCATTAAAGTTGGAGTGATAAACTTGCCCCACCCATGATTTCCTAATTCTGAGATGATCGACCATACATAGGTGGGTTTCCTGTAAATATATGATTTCAGATTTTACTTTAGGTATGCAAAAATTCTTCCTCTTTTTGTTGGGCTATTTAGGCCTTTGACATTCCAGCTAACAAATCTAACTTTTGATCCCCCAGGAGATTTAGTAATATCGGCCATATCAGACATGGGCAAATATAAGTTTAAACAGGCAATCACAAATTAAAGATCCAATCATCAACTTCCATGTTTCCTCATTGTTAAGATCTTCCAGAAACACAACATAAAACAAAACTGTTACAACACTTCTTTGATAAAACAAGCAAAATGAACCCAAACGTCCCAACATGATCCCCTTGCTTGCTTCCCCAACTGAAACAAGCCGCAGAATCCTACTCAATTTGAATGGCTCCCGATTATCCAGTCTTTTCCTTTACCTTCTTGAGAGATCCCAACCACAAAATTAACACGGAGTTCAGTATAGCGTCTTTGTGAACACGTTGTGCTGAATTTGTATTAAGGCAATGAACAGAAACAAACAACATAGGCTACTATCATCCCTTAAAGTTTAGATGATTTGCAATAGGAGAGAAAAAAAGAGAGAAAAAAGGAAAGAAACGTCACCTTATTGCTTGAAATATTGTCTGTATAACTTCACACAGCGCATTAGTCAGAACCGGTCTTTAGTCTTGTATGAGGATGCGTTGTTTGTAAAAGGACTCAGCCGCCTCCGGTGAATCAAATGTGTGAGTTTCCTCTCCGAGTCTCACGCGCAGATGGGCAGGATACAGAAGTTGAAACTTTATTCCTTTCTGATAGAGGGAATGTTTGACTTCTTTGAATCCGGCGCGTTTTTTCGCCAAAGCTGCGCTTGTATCCGGGTACAGCCTCAGTGACTCTCCGTTGAATTTAATATCATGTCGCCTGGCCCAGTGAAGTGCCTTTTCCTTTTCCTGAAAACGGTGGAAGCAGACGATGAATGGTCTTGGGTATTGTCCTGCTCCAGGTTTAGGGCGAAGTGCACGATGCGCTCGCTCAAGTTCAGGAGGTTTGTCAAACACGCTCTCCATGGTATCTTTAAGCAGCCCAGATATAAATCCGATAGTGTCTTTTCCATCTTCGGCGCCTTCCGGAACATTAATTATACGCAGGTTGGCCCTTCTGGATCTATTCTCAATGTCGTCAATTTGGTCGAGAAGAGCTAAATTCTGTGCTTTCAATGATTTAATCGTTGCTTCCGCCGAGACTAGCCTTTCGAAGTTTTCGCCGACGAGTACTTCAGTAGATGCGAGCCGCTGTTGGAACGAGCTCACGGTTTCCCGCAGTGTGTCAACGGAGACTTGTAGCGGCTTAATTGATTCTTGAATTAGACTTGCCATGTCCTCTTTTAAGCTGACCCGTTGTTTCGCCAGTTCTGAGACTAGCTGGCTCATCGACAAATTATCTGGGTTGTCTTTTTCAGGTGTATCTTTGATGCTCGTGGTATCGTTAGCCGCCATAGCTGCTAATTTACCCGCTAGAGTAGTGCCTGATAGTGTTGCTGGCACAGCGCTTTGCTTTTGTTTAGAGTTACTCATTTCACTTCCTAAACTGATTTCAGTTCTTATATTTCACGTTGCAAACCGGTCAGATGGTAAAAGAAGACACTTAAGTATGTTTTTATGAAGTGTGGTTGGGAGGATCTCGTCGCTACTGCTCTCTCTTACAATGCCAAAGCGGAAGTCATTATACAGTTTGTACATTAGAAAAACCAGTATGCCTATGGAGAGAAACCATACACCACATATCCGTGTGTGTGTGTGTGGGGGGGGGGGGGGGCGTATTTCTGTGTGTGTGTGTGTGTGTTATGGGTGTGTGTGTGTGCATGAGTGTGTGTGTGTGTGTGTGTGGGTGCGTGTGTGCGTGTGAGAGAGATTGTGTGTAAGTGTGAGAGAAGCTAAAAGAGTGCGTTTTGTTTCTACCCCTGCCGTTCCCACACGAGGTTGCACTTCTACAATGTGATCTAACAAAGGAAAAGATAAAATATTAACCATATATGCTGTTTATATTGCTTGTAATTGGGATGAAGTAAACATCTGTTGAGTATTTTAACATAACATTTTTGATTTTGATTTGATTTCGAACGGTTCAATATTATATTGAGTATTGTGGCATCCCTAATATATATATTAGGGATGCCACAATACTCAATATAATATTGAACCGTTCGACGGCATTCACTGTTCAATACTTGAATTGCAAGTATTGAACGCAATAATTGGTGAATTGCGTTTTAATTAATTTAATTTAATTAATTATTTCCATTTCTCTCCATTTGAAATATTTCTCTCAGTTTATTTCGGCTCTTTTTGAATGTGCCTGTGAGTCTATGCGCTGAAATGAGCAAATATCCAATCATATGCACTAAAGTTAAGGGGTCTTTACCCGCGTTTTAAAGCCTTGCCGGTTGAACAGTTCATTGCATGTTTATGTACTGTTTTGCATTGAGCGCGTGCACTAAAAGTCTGTCAAACACATGTGATTACCGGACAGTCTTACTGCACGAATACTGTCAAATACACACAAGTCAGTTAAAGGGTTACTTCAGCGATTAGCATATGGCTTTGTATCAGTAGAAACTCTGGAGTATAATAAAATGATTGTGCTTTCCCCTCTTATATCCCCCTGAGACAAGAGATTTATGCATTTTATTTCTGGAAAAATTCCTCCTATGATAAAAATTGACGATATTTGCATCATAGGAGGAATGTTTGGCCAAAGGCTAAAGACTACAGCCAGCAGAGGGAGCTATTTCCGCATGTTTTGAACCCGCGCATGGGGGATGGGAGATTACAATCAGAGCTCAGATCACAGCTGCAGGCACTCATTTAAATGGAGCTATGGTGAGCAATGTAAGTCTTTTAACTTCTCAAATTAATTTCCATGAAAGTTAAGCTTGCAAAGGCATGAACTGAAACGGGCCAGACTGAACTCGCGTTGTGAATGTATGCTGCGAGTGTAGTCGCGATTACCTCAGCTCTCATCACGAGAGCTCATCAACTCATTTCTCTCACTCTTGCTGTTAGTGCTCAGTGTTGTGATACTCGTGCGGCGACTCACTCATTATACTCATTATATTGAACAAACACGTTCAGTTTTTAATAGTAGTGTATTCTCCAACTCAGTCACAGTAATCAAGTTGGTGGCTTTGGGAATGGCCTACCAGGGCAGTGAAGCATTCTGGGAATTGTAGTTTTTCATCCCCATGAGACAAAAATACATTTTCTGTCTTTTCTCAGTCTAGAAGGCAACAAATTCAAAAATAATTTCACATTTCTACTACATTGATGACCCAGTTTAAACACAGATTCATCTTCCCAGCGCTGAAGTACCCCTTTTAACTTTAACTGAAAGTAAGATTGCGTGCGTCTGTCTGCATATGAGATGCGAGCAGGTCTTCAATAGACAGCAGCGCAGCCTAGTCCTTAAAGGGACAGTTCACCTCTAAAATGATGTTAATAAAAAAAAATAAAAAGAGACTTTTAATACAGTAGCTTTTGATCAATGTTGGATATTGAAGACTATGTAGTTTTAATTTAAGCCTACATTTATTCATTCAATTTCATACGTAAATGCTACATCTCTGAGCTGCCACTGTAAATCTTTATATATATTTATTTTATGTTGTTGGAAAGGCGGGACCTGTCAATCACCGCCGGGACACATCTGAGGGAGAGAGAGAGAGGCTTGCTCGTGACCGGGAGAAATAACTTCAATTTGTTTACTATAGCGTCTATGACTGATTGTGAGTACCTGTATTTTTACCGCTGTTAGTAAGTCAGTCAGAATGCTGGTGCGTTTGGTGCATTCGTGCGCTGGGTGTTTACACTTCTTATATCGCATGTGATATTTAGCCCAGTTTCACATATGTTTATTCGTGTCACTATGTTGATATGAATATAATTATTTATGTCACGTTTAGGGGAGGATAGGGTGCAGTGTAATTATTCATGGCCAGTATACATACAGTTTCGGTTCTACATGCCGATTATGTTTACATAAATGACAGCACTATATTGTATTGTATTGTTCCACTGAAAGTTAATACTTTATACTATAGTATCTATACAATAACATTGTATAGTGTAATGAGATGCAACCTACAGTGTGGGTAAAATTGATATAACAGTCAAGTCGTGTTATGCTGATTATTTCTTTATTTATGTTTTATTGTGGAACCACACATCAACCTCCCACCTATGTACCTCTGTATAAGCCTCTGCAGTGTTTAATAAACCCCTTCGATTGAATCCTGTTGCCTTGATCCATTCCTGTGTCCTGATCGACACCCCAAGAGGAAGGCTGATACATTTAGAACCACCTTAGAATACAATCCTAAATTCAATTTTTTTATAGGCCGGTTTCATTGCAGTCACTACGTCAACCTTCTGGAAGATGATGAGCTTTCTGATGATAGCTATCTGTTAGAGGCCATTTCAAGGTCACTGAGAGAACAGACAAACAAAAGTACAGGGTAAATATTTTTTTTCGAAAATATAAAATAGTGATTTGTTGGTTGAGACATGTTACACATATGAGGTTTAATAAGTTTTGAAAACATTTCATCATGAAAACAATTGAGGAAGAGGTTGTACAGAGTAAATGTGAATGCAATTTTTTTGTATTACAGTATAATTAATATCTGTTTTCTAAAAGGTGTTTGCTCCTAAATATCTACAATATATTTCTGCAGTGGTGTTCCATTGGAAGACATTGTTGGAAATCTGCGTAGGCAGATAAAGGTTGATGAAGTGGTTCGATTCAACTTTGTCAGACGTAATGTTTTGGATGGTGCTGCCCGTGCTATGAATCGACCAAATTCTTTACCCGAGAAAAGGATGGACATTAAATTTACTGATGATCTTGGTAGTTCGGAGGGGGCACAAAGGTCATGGCGGACCAAAGTGAGAATTTTTCTGTTTATGCTTTGAAGAGCTTAAAGACATCAGTGGATAAAGCTGGTGATCCCTGAAGGGAAAAGTCGAAAGAAGAAGAAGAAGCTGTAGTGCTCCTCCAATTTGATGCTGCCTCTCCAGTGCCCCACAATTTCATACTGCCGCTGCAGTGCTTCTCCTTTTTGATGCTGCCATGGCAGTGTTCCACCATTTTGATGCAGTGGTCCGCAATTTGATGCTGCCTCTGCAGTGCTCCACAATTTTGGTGCAGCCGCTGCAGTGCTCCGAAATTTGATGCTGCCGCTGCAGTGCTCCTCCAATTTAATGCTGCCACTCCAGTGCTCCACAATCTGATACTGCCGCTGCAGTGCTCCACCAATTTGATGTGGTGTGCTTCTCCTATTTGATGCTGCCACTGCAGTGCTCCACCAAATTTGATGCTGCCGCTGCAGTGCTCTGCAATTTGACACCGCCACTACAGTACTCCTCCTATTTTTGATGCTGCCGCTGCAGTGCTTCACAATTGCATACTGCCGCTGCAGTGCTCCACCATTTTGCTGCTGCAGTGCATCTCATATTTGATGCTGCCACTGCAGTGCTTCGCTAATTAGTGACTGCCGCTGCAATCATTTGCTTGATACTGCTGCTGCAGTGCCCAGTGCTCCACAATTTCATACTGCCACTGTAGTGCTCCGTCAATTTGATACGGCCGCTGCAGTGCTTCTCAGTTTGATATTGCCGCTGCAGTGCTTCTCCTATTTGATGCTGTCACTGCAGTGCTTCGCTATTTTATGACTGCCGCTGCCATGCTTTGCTTGATACTGCTTCTGCAGTGCCCCGCCATGTTGAGACTGCCACTGCAGTGCTTTGCTTGATGCCGTTGCAGTGCCCCACCATGTTGAGACTGGCGCTGCAATGCCCCGCCATTTTGAGACTGCCGCTGCAGGGCCCCGCCAATTTGAGACTGCTGTTGCAGTGTTTTGCTCAATGCTGCTGCATTGCCCTGCCATTTCGAGACTGCCGCTGCAGTGCCCCGCTATTTTGAGACTGCTGCTGCAGTGCCCTGCCAATTTGAGACTGCTGCTGCATTGCTTTGCTTGATGCTGCTGCAGTGCCCCACCAGTTTGAGAATGCTGCTGTAGTGCTTTGCTTGATGCCGCTGCAGTGCCCCACCAGTTTGATTGTTCAACTGGTTTTGTCAAGTGCCCCACCAGTTTGATTGTTCCTGATCGATTTCTCCTGTCTGTCTGCCTGCTGCTGCTGCCTGCCTCAGTGTTTGTAGCTCTGTATAGCTGTGTTTGAATCTCTATTTGATATATTTTCTTTGTTATTTACATTGCTAAATATAACTTACTCATCACCATATAGTGTTTAATATAGCCTATCAATTTTTGACATTACTAGCTTTTAATCTAAATCACTACCACACGTTAGCTTTTCGCTAGCCTGGTAGCTTTCCATCCCGGCATCCGGGTCTCTTGTTTTCTGAGTTCTTTAGACACCTGTGGTGAGTTGGATTATTAAAAGACTCCATCAGACAACTGTGGTAAGTTTTGGATTCATCAACAAATACGGTAAGCCATGTCTTCTTCTCCTGTCATTGTCACTTGCACTGTATGCTTCATGTTTAGCATATGTATCTCCGTTGGCGAACAGGGCTTCACATGTGATAAATGTAAGGAATTAATCAGGCTGACGGAGAAGATTTCAGATTTAGAGACACGCATCCAAGCTTTATATGAGAGTAGTGAGAATGTAACAGCTTTAGATACTGCTTTGGATGCGACTAGCTTAGTGAACACTCATTGTTTGGTTCCGGCTGAGCCCGCGCAGCAGGGCTGGGTGACGATGAGAAAGCATAGTCGCGGATCAAAAAACCACTCTTCCGTTCCGATTAGAACATCAAACAGGTTCTCCCCACTCAGTGACGCATCCACTGAGGATCCTGTTGAAAGTGCCCTAGTTACTGGCGATTCTATTACACGGAACGTGAAAATAGAGACACCAGCCACCATAGTCACATGTTTACCGGGAGCCAGAGCGCCTGACATCAAAGCAAATTTAAAAGTGCTGGCTAAAGCTAATTGTAAATTCTCTAAGATTATTATTCACGTTGGCACTAATGATGTTCGACTTCGCCAGTCGGAGTTCACCAAAATTAACATTAAAGAGGTGTGTAAAATTTTGCAAGTACGATGTCAAAGGTCGTGTTTTTCTCTGGTTCTCTCCCTGCTAAAAGGAGTGATGAAATAGTTAGCAGATTATCATCACTCAATGGCTGGTTGTCTAAGTGGTGTCTGCAAAATAACATAGGGTTCATAGACAATTGGAAAAGTTTTTGGGGCAGACCTGACCTGTTGAAGATAAACGGCATTCATCCCTCCTGGGCTGGTGCTGCTCTTCTCTCTAGTAATTTGGAACATAGTCTTAGAGCTAAACCTTGACTCACTGGGGCCCAGGTCAGGAAGCAGACAAACTGGCTAAACCAACCGTCTGCTAGCTGTCTCATGTCACCAAAGTCAGCTAAATCCCAGCACATAGAGACTCTTTCACCTAGATATTATCACATAGAGACTGTGTCTGTTCCCCGAATTAGTAAATACAAAAAAACATTCAACAGTAAAAATTTAATTGATGTCCAACAAATAAACAACAGATAAACAACAGATGTAATACGGATGAACAATTGATAAAGCTTGGGTTGCTGAATATTCGATCCCTTTCTCCAAAAACGCTTATTGTCAATGGTATGATTATAGATCATAACTTAGATGTGCTGTGTTTGACAGAAACCTGGCTAAAACCTGATGATTACATTACTTTAAATGAGTGCACCCCCGAGATTATTGTTACAAACATGAGCCACCTCTGAAAGGTAAAGGGGGAGGTGTTGCTGTAATTTATAATAATATTTTCAGTTTTTCTCAGAAGTCTAGTTTCAAATATAATTCCTTTGAAGTTTTGGTGCTTTATGTAACGCTGTGTAGTATAAATGATAAATCCCGTTTGAAATTTGTGTTGGCTACTGTATACAGGCCACCAGGGCACAATACAGACTTTATCAAAGAATTTGCTGGTTTTGTATCAGAGTTAGTATTAGCTGTAGATAAAGTACTAATTGTTGGTGATTTTAATATCCACGTCGACAATGAAAAAGATGCATTGGGATTGGCATTTAGAGACATTCTAAACTCTATTGGAGTTAGACAACACGTATCGGGACCCACTCATTGCCTTAATCATACGTTAGATCTAATAATGTCACATGGAATAAATGTTGATACTGTTAAAATTCTGCAGCAGAGCGATGACATCTCAGATCATTACCTAATATCATGTATACTTAATTTACCTAAGGCTGCAAAGCCATCCCCTCGCTTCAAATATGGCAGGACGATAATCGCTGCGACTAAAGATTGCTTTGTACATAATCTTCCTCATCAGTTCCATCACCTCAGCATTACAGATAGCCAAGAGGAACTTGATGCTACAACAGAAACTATTGACTCTCTCTTTACTAGCACTTTAGACATAGTTGCTCCCCGGCGCTTAAAGAAGATTAAAGCAAATAATCCAATGCAGTGGTACAACGAGCACACTCGGGCCCTTAAAACAGCAGCCAGAAAAATGGAGTGCAGCTGGAAGAAAACAAAACTGGAGGTTTTTCGCCATTTGTGGAAAGAGAGCATGATGGCATATAGAAAGGCTATAAAAACTGCTAGATCTGCTTATTTCTCATCCCTTTTAGAAGAAAACAAACACAACCCTAAGAATTTATTCGATAAAGTGGCTAAATTATCAAAAAATAAAACTTCAACTTCTGATGTTTGTAAACAACACAGCAGTAATGACTTTATGAACTTCTTTACTAGTAAGATTGATAATATTAGAAATAAAATTATAACCATGCAGCCGTCTACCACATTATCACTTCAGACAGAGCATTGTAGTGTCACTGAGGAAAAATTACACTCATTCACTGCTATAGAAGGAGAAGAATTGGCTAAACTTGTTAAATCATCAAAATCAACAACATGTATGCTTGACCCTATACCGACTAGGCTATTAAAAGAGATACTTCCAGAGGTCATAGATCCTCTGCTTAATATCATTAATTCATCCTTGACATTAGGATATGTTCCGAAAACTTTTAAGTTGGCTATAATTAAACCACTTATTAAAAAACCGCAACTTGATCCTAAAGAATTTGTCAATTACAGGCCAATCTCGAAACTACCGTTTCTATCAAAAATACTAGAAAAGGCTGTGTCTTCAAAATTATGTTCCTTTTTAGAAAGAAATGGTATATGTGAGGATTTCCAGTCAGGATTTAGACCGTATCATAGTACTGAAACTGCTCTAATTAGAGTTACAAATGATTTACTCTTATCATCTGTCGTGGTTGTATCTCTCTATTAGTGTTACTTGATCTTAGCGCTGCATTCGATACTATCGATCACAATATTCTTTTGAATAGAATCGAAAATTATGTTAGCATTTGTGGAACTGCTTTGGCATGGTTTAAATTGTACTTATCTGACCGTTATCAGTTTGTAGCAGTAAATGAAGAGATGTCACACCGATCACAAGTTCAGTATGGGGTACCGCAAGGCTCAGTGTTAGGACCGTTGCTTTTCACCCTGTATATGCTGCCACTGGGAGATATCATTAGGAAGCATGGCGTTAGTTTTCATTGTTATGCTGACGATACTCAGCTCTATATTTCCTCACACCCTGACGAAACCTACCAATTCACAAGATTAACGGAATACATAGCTGATATAAAAAATTGGATGAATAGTATTTTCCTGCAACTTAATTCAGATAAATCTGAATTTTAAATTATTAGACAGAAAAGCTCCACAAGTAGTAACCGAGAATACTGTCTAATACTTGAAGACTGCTCTGTCAAGCCCTCATCGTCAGTGAGGAACCTGGGTGTGCTCTTTGATACCAATCTTTCATTTGAAAGCCACGTTTCTAGCATCTGTAAAACCGCATTCTATTATCTTAAAAATATATCTAAATTACGGCACATGCTTTCAATGCAAAATGCTGAACAGTTAGTACATGCGTTCATGAGCTCAAGGCTAGATTATTGTAATGCTCTACTAGGTGGTTGCCCTGCTCGCTTAATAAACAAACTCCAGCTAGTCCAAAATGCAGCAGCTAGAGTTCTAACTAGAACCAGGAAGTATGATCATTTTAGTCCAGTTCTGTCAACACTGCACTGGCTCCCTATTAAACATTGCATACATTTTAAAATCTTGCTTATTACTTACAAAGCACTAAATGGTTTAGCTCCCGGGTACTTAAGGGTACACATTATACTCCATCATGTCTATCGCGGTCTCAAAACTCTGACCAGTTGATCATACCTAGAATATCTAAATCAACTGCAGGCGGTCGATCCTTTTCCTATTTAGCTCCTAAACTCTGGAATAGTCTTCCTAGCATTGTTCGGGAAGCAGACACACTCTGTCAGTTTAAATCTAAACTAAAAACACATCTCTTTACTATGGCATACACATAGAACATTTTTTGTCACATGCCTGTCCTGTCTTGTGTGCACATGTGGGTTTTGTCAGTATGGCCTTTGTGCTTCTGTCATTGTCTGATCCCTCCCCCCTTGTTATCTAATTAGTGTTTGATTTCTCCCACCTGTGTTTCCTCGGTCCCTGCCTCATTTGTTCCCTGTTATAAGCTCCTGGTGTTTGTCAGTCTTTGTGGTATCGTTGTAATGTCTGCGTCTCCCGTCCTCCCCGTGATTGTGTTCTGGTATGTTTTTGAGTTTATGTTTTGATTAAGTATTTTTGCCCCCTTGTGGGTTTTGTTTTGTATTTATGTTTCTTTTTATAATAAATTACCAATTATTTTGCACATGAGTCCTCGCACCATTTTCCTTTGTGTTTGTGACATGACAGAACGATACCACCATTGGAGGACTCAGCAAGATGGAAGGCTTCCTTTTCCCATCTCCCTGCCCCTCTGCTTCACCGATGACAGGACGATGGCGCAAGCTCCTCTCCCTCCGGCAGGAGGGAACCAGCGTGAAGGAGTTTGCGTACCGGTTCGTATTTGCACCAAAGGGGCTCAACATCAGCGCGACAGAGCTCAAGGACATCTTTAACAACGGACTAAATGAGCCTGTTAGCGCTTGGGAGATGGGAATGCAGGGGATTTTATCATTTTGGCAGTTTGTGGGATTTATGTACAATCGTGGTGGTGGAGGAGAGTTATGGAAGGGTGGCCTTCCTCCGCTTGGAGAAAGGCTTCCTCCACACCAGTTCCGTTGGTCCCTGTGCCGGTGGTTCCGGTTGATCGTGTTCCGGTGGTCCCTGTGCCGGTGGATCGTGGTCCCTGTGTCGGGGGATCGTGTTCCGGTGGTCCCTGTGCCGGTGGATCGTGTTCCGATGGTCCCTGTGCCGGTGGATCGTGTTCCGGTGGTCCCTGTGCCGGTGGATCGTGTTCCGGTTGTCCCTGTGCCGGTGGATCGTGTTCCGGTGGTCCCTGTGCCGGTGGATCGTGTTCCGGTGGTCCCTGTGCCGGTGGATCATGTTCCGGTGGTCCCTGTGCCGTTGGATCGTGTTCCGGTGGTCCTTGTGCCGGTGGATCGTGTTCCGGTGGTCCCTTTGCCGGTGGTCCCTGTGACAGGAGGGCCGGACTACTCCCAGACCTTAAAAGGGGTGCTCGGATGCCCTCCCTTCTCTTCTCCTCTCTTCTCTCTCTGGCTGAACCAACACGTCATCTGGCTGGCCCTTGAGCCAGGCCACCAATGCAGGCCCTCCAAGCAGGCCCCAACTCTTCCCCTCTTCCTCCTCTTCCCTCCTCGCTTCGCTTTTGCATCGCATCAAATTCCTAGCCCCGAGGGCATTTCTTCAGGGAGAACACAGAGCATCTCTAGAGCAACCAGCCGCTCCACCCCGACCTCGGAAAGAACCGCCGGACACGCAGGACATTTGAACTCGGAACACACGCACACACGCGAGAAGCCAAAACTAAAGCAAGTATTCTTATTTCCAAATTCAAACTGCTGTTAAGAGGGTGTGTTATTTTCCCGTTGGGACAAGTTAACTCCGTGAAGGTTGTATTTGATGAACTGAAGGAAGCTGTCCCCCCCCCCCCCACTCTCTTTGTCTCTCTCTCTCTCTCTCTCTCTCTCTCTCTCTCTCTCTTTTTATCTCTCTAAGTTCAGTCTATTCATTATCTTCGTTTATGTACCATATTCTTTTGTTTACTATCTATATTTCTACTCTCTTTATGCATATTTAGTGTGTACTTTCTGTGTGAATTGTAGTGTTATTTTTAGTCTGTGTTTATTAAACCTCCAAAAGACATTTAATGAGTTGAATCTGTTATTCTGCCACATACACGAAGTCAATGAAACTTACGATCTAACGTTACCTAACTGCTTATGCTACTATTTTAGTAAAGTAAACTGTACGACCACTTGAAATATTGATTTTGTCCTGATCAGTAAAGTTAATGTTTCTTATGTGCTCGTAAAGCAGTAATCCCTTATTGAGAATTGATTTGAGAGTCTATAACTAATTTGCAGGACAAACTTAGTAGGATAATTTCAAGCAATTCCGTAAAGGGTTACTTGTATTTAATTAAACATTTTTCCCTATCGGAAAATTTTAATACGTAATGAACGACTAGCAAATTATATTCATAAATTCATGAATATTGAATATTAAATCCCTTTTGAGTTAATTATTCCCCGAGACATTAAACTCATAGTCACTGTTGCTACAGTATTTATGTTTCTTTTTATAATAAATTACCAATTCTTTTGCACATGAGTCCTCGCACCATTTTCCTTTGTGTTTGTGACGTGACAATTTTTAACTTTCATTATTCAAATCAATTGGTCAGCCGGAACCGGGAACACTTCCCATAACACCTAATGTACTCGTTACATTATAAAAAGAGTGGCATCTACACTAATGTTAGTCTCTCTGTCCGGCCCTGTCCGGATCGGATGGTGGACCTGCCTGGACATGACCAACGCATCCTGGAGTGTCTGCTGAGCCGTGTCAAATGGTGTCTCCTCCGAATTTGCCTCACCGGCACAACATGCTCAAAACCCGTCTTCGGCGCAATAACTCCGATCTTCCATGTATTCATACTCTTGTGTAATCGACGCCCCATCCTAAATAAATCCGTCTCTTCCGTGATACCCTGAAATTTTTAATATTCCAATCTAATATGATTTCTGACCTGTAAGGTTGCCAGAATAATAATCTTACATGGTGTGTTAATAGGCCAGAGGAGAACTGGCACCCCGACTGAGTCTGGTTTTTCCCACGGTTTATTTTTCTCCATCATGCCCTGATGGAGTTTTGGTTCCTTGCCACTGTCGCATTCTTTGCCACTGCATTGCCCTGCCATTTCGAGACTGCCGCTGCAGTGCCCCGCTATTTTGAGACTGCTGCTGCAGTGCCCCAACAGTTTGAGAATACTGCTGTAGTGCTTTGCTTGATGATGCTGCAGTGCCCCACTCGATGCCAGACTGCTGCTGCAACACCTCACCTGCTGCAGTGTTTTGCTCAATGCTGCTGCAGTGCTCCGCCATTTTGAGACTGCTGCTGCAGTGCTCTGCCATTTTGAGACTCCCACTGCAGTGCCCCGCCAATTTGAGACTGCTGTTGCAGTGTTTTGCCCGATGCTGCTGCATTGCCCCGCCATTTCGAGACTGCTGCTGCAGTGCTCTGCCATTTTGAGACTGCTGCTGCAGTGCCCCGCAAATTTGAGACTGCTGCTGCAGTGCTTTGCTTGATGCTGCTGCAGTGCCCCACCAGTTTGAGAATGTTGCTGCAGTGCTTTGCTTGATGCTGCAGTGCCCCACTCAATGCCAGACTGCTGCCACAACACCTCTCCTGCTGCAGTGTTTTGCTCAATGCTGCTGCAGTGCTCAGCCAGTGCTCCGCCATCGGAGCTTGTGTAGAATATCCTCCCTGAGCCCCTCTATAGCAGACAGCAAGCCAAATCTGTTTTCCACTTTCACTAAAATTATATGGGCACACAAACTCGTGAAGTGAAGTTATTAAACATAATTTCGGGAGGAGTACGCCCATCTAATCTTTCAATTAAAACCAAGGTATAAAACCAGCAGCTTACCTCTTCCCCTTTTTAGTTTCGGCAGCATCCCTCCTCCTCCCCTGCTCCTCCTTTTGTAAAATTTTGTACACCACACCAGTGGTGGTTGAGGAGAGATCCCTGACACAAGTGTAAAGCGCTTTGGGTGTACAGTAGTCAGTGGTGGAAAGAGTACTGAAAAAGCATAATCAAGTAGAAGTACTGTTACTTGCGAAAAAATGTAATTTAAGTAGAGTAAAAGCTCTTGTCCTAAATACTTCTCAAGGTAGGAGTAAAAAGTAGCCGTTTTAAAAGTACTCAAGAGTAGTGAGTATTATGCTATGAATGTTAGTCCACCTTATACACTGCAAATTAAAAATGTAGCTCTTTTATGGTAGCCTGGATGCCAGCCGAACTTAGCCCCGCCCACAAAAATTTTAAGTCGGGCAATTCGGTCTGGCCTTGCTCCATAGACAAGTAATTATCAATTAAATCATCAGGGCGGGCTTTAGATGATGACGGACAGATGATAAATAGTAACATAATCATGCACGTCATCAAAGGGGCTTGGATTATATTTGTTTGAATCCTAAACGAGATCTTGTTTGTATATGCATTCACCATCTCAATTTCTCTCAGAAATGATGATCATGTTGGGTAAGTACTCTGTGTATCATTAAATTATTTTACAACTCTGGCAAAGATTGTGTATTCCAGCCTGATTTCAGTACGCATGGAGACAGGTTTGCAAGTTTTTACAACAAAACGCCGCAACTACTAGCCCTAATAGTTTCTCGGGGGGTTCTCCGGGGTAAAAATGGTGTTTGGGGGGTAAAATGTGTGTTATTTTGGTAAGGTTGCCTGCTAAAATTCGCACTCATGGGTCTATATATCACATAATAGTCGCTT
Source organism: Pseudorasbora parva (assembly GCF_024679245.1). Taxonomy (NCBI): domain Eukaryota; kingdom Metazoa; phylum Chordata; class Actinopteri; order Cypriniformes; family Gobionidae; genus Pseudorasbora; species Pseudorasbora parva. Next base: position 18,064,716 of record NC_090187.1, read on the forward strand.
CAACCCGCGGAAAAAACGCGGACTTGCCAACACAGTGCAGTTGAACTCTGTTGACATTTGACAATGCGTCCCTTTATTTTTATTTTTGACTATTAGCACTAAAAATACAGCCATGTAATATTTGAGAAATCAACCAATAATCTGGTAACATTTATGACAACCATTCTTTAGAGGTTTTCTTGCGGTTATTTAAAAAAAGGTTGCAAAGCGTTGTATATTAAGGCATTATAATACTTTGTTTTCCCTTTAATTAAACAAAAATGCTTACAGCACCTGGTATTCCCAGGCAGTCTCCCATCCAAGTACTAACCAGGCCTGACCCTGCTTAGCGTCCGAGATCAGACGAGACCGGGCGTGTTTAGGGTGGTATGGCCATAAGCAAAAGATGCTGCCAAATTTGGGCCATTTAAGGCATTCAAACACTCTTATTTATTTTGATTTTTTTTTTTTTTCATTCTTTGCCCATGAAACAAAAATGCTTACAGCACCTGGTATTCCCAGGCGGTCTCCCATCCAAGTACTAAGCAGGCCCAACCCTGCTTAGCTTCCGAGATCAGTCAAGATCGGGCGTGCTTTTTAAAAAAAATTTATCCAGTATCATACTTATCTTCATATTTCCATTTCCAATTTATTTTTCATAAGAACATTCTTTACTTCAGCTGTATATTCTTCATAATATAAAATCATATGTAAAATTCCCTCTTCCTTTTCCTGGCACACTTTACTTGCACTTTGTTCTAAACCAATTTTAGCTAAAATAGACTCAGTAAAATCCACCTTATGTCTTATAAAATATTTCAAACATTCCAATTTTGTTTCCACACATCTCCCCCTCAAGTTTCTCCATATACACTCTTTTTTTAAATCTTTAAATTTATCAACCCAGTTCTTGTTTACAATTGGCTCTTTATCTCTATCATCATCTCTAAAAACACAATAATACATTTGTATAGTACAATCTTTAAAAGCATACAATTTTTCCCTGAGTTTCATATACATATTTTTCTCTGTTTTCTCTTCTTCCATGGTCTCTATTCTTTTAATCCACTCTTTTGGTATTGCGTTCTTAATTATTTCATGGTAACACTTTACAATAAAAGGACATGAATAATCAAGCATTAATACATTAATTAATAGTTAATTCAAAATGAACTCATGATATTAAGATATGAACTAATCATGAACAAATGAGGAGCTATCCTTAATTAAGACTTGAGTCATAAGGATTCATGCATGAATACAGCAGCATTAATACATGTTAGTACATGTTTGGTAATTAATGCATTAATTAACATGTATGGGTAAACTAAATCAATCAGGTTCCTTAAAATAAATAAGAAGTACTCTGACTTTTAATTAAGCATGTGATTTAATACTGTTATAATTTAAACTGTAAACTGTATTAAAATCTGCCATCTGCAGCTTTGTGACAAATAACATGATTATTTAGCCATCAATTTCACAGATTTGTCTAATCAAACATGGAAAATAGACTAATAACTACCACTTATAATTTTCATTTGATATACATTGTAGTTTTCTTCCTAGAACTACAGTATGTTTGGTTTGTTTCTGGTGGGACATTCATTAGTTGTGCTCCTAGCGTGTAAGTTGTGTTCCTTCGGTAATGCTGGCATTTTATCAAATAATATATAATGTTGACTGCTTTGGTTAACCAAAATAATAATTTAAGAAATGTTTGTACAGTAATTAACTGTATTTTTTAATTGTTTAAATGTATATTATTCGGTTAGCAATAGCTATTGGGATTAGTGCAAGTGCAACATTTATTATCAGAGGTTTTGAACACAGATGATACTCAAACGGATGACAATGATGGTGAAGACGATGAAAGGGAAGATGAAGATGACGATGAAGACGACGATGAAGACGAAGATGGTACAGGTGAGGGCTTCTACTAAGGACAGGTTGTCGACAATGGGAGTGAAGGTGAGCCGGGTTGATATAATTCTGACTGGTAATGGTGCCCAGGTGTTCAGAATTCAGGTGATGGTGAACGAGTGGGCGTGGCAGTGACTGATGATTGTGAGGGTGTGACATCCATCCTCCAGGGGCGGCTCCTGACGGCTGGGATGGGCGGCGACGTGGTCTCCCACGGCCCCAAAAAACGGGCATCAGTCAGGGTGGTCTTGGTGAAACTGAGTGAGAAGATTAGGGTCCATCATATCGTTCCTGGAGATCCAGCTCCGCTCCTCAGGACCGTAGTCCTCCCAATCTACCAGGTATTCCGGGAACCCCGTCGCCACGAGTCGAGGATGGCTCTCACCCAGTAGACTGATGGGTCCTTGTCGATGGTAGGAGGAGGAGGTACGGCACCATCACCAGGATCTATGGGTGAAGAAGGGACAGGTTCAGTGAAGGGCTTGAGTAAAGATACATGAAGTGATGGTAATATTTTATAGGTGGGTGGAAGGTGAAGGCGGTAGGTGACTTCGTTCAGCTGCCTGTCTACCGTGATCAGTCCAATGTATCGGGAACTCATCTTACGCCCGTATCACACATACTCCGTCTGCAGTGCGTGTGCGGTGCGTATTTTTTTTCGTACCCATGTTAACGGATGACAGCTTTCACACTGCACACGGATGCAGTCCGTCAGTCCGTTCCAGGTGCGTTGCGTCTGCAGCAGTACTGCGATCGTTTTCGTACTGTTGGAAACTCAGAAGTGAAGACCAGGGTCCTGTACCATGAAGCTGGTTTAGCAGGCTAGCCAGATTTGTTTAAGCTTAGTTTGTGCCAATCCTGGGTTTTAGGTACCATTAAAGTGGTTTGGCTTTTACCTGTGTTCATCACCATAGTAACTTACGCTCCAGAGCTAACCTGCTCTGGGGCAGGTTATGTTCTGGATTAGAAATCTCAATCTGAAATTGGACCAATCAGCTGTGAGTAAAGTGACACACCTCTGATGCAATAAAGTCACTCCCCCTGTTTCTATTCCAAATTAAAGGTCACTGCATAGTAAATGGTTTTTAAAGACTAAAGCGTCTGGCTTTTAACAATGCTTATTTATAAAAAAAAATAATAATTTTGAATGATTTAGATATAATTTATGTAATTATTATACCTTTAATAAATTACATATTTATCATTTTAGTTAATCAATCATTAATAGGCACTTTGTTAAAATTAATACATAAGTCATATAAATAACATCACCTGCATAAAGTCATATGGATAAGCTTTAAAATCAATAAATAAAACTAGCCTGTTAAAAAAAGAAGCTTACTGAGCTTAAATGTTCAATTTTCTCTATATCAACTAAACTAACTTCATAACTTTTACTTGCATTGACGTATACTATTTTTCTTAAAGTTGTCCTCTTTCATAGACAGCTTTTCTTCTTGCTGTGTATTTTTTTTTATTTTAACTCTCAATATTTTTCAATCATGCAATATTCTGCAGAATAGAGAAATTAATCTCACTGATTGTCTCGCGAGAAGTTCATCTCAGTTCCACAGCGTGTGATTGGCTGTTCACTACTGATGTCACAGCTAAACTCCTGAACTCAGGATCAAAGCCTGAGTTGACAAAGAAAGTGGATGATCAGCATCATGGGACCAACAAAGCCTTAATACAATGGTTTGGTTTTGTCAACTCAAAACTAATCCTTTAACCCTGAGTTTGTTAAACTACCATCATGGTACAGGCCCCAGGAGAGCTTGGGTATATCTTTCGGGCAGGCGTTCCTCTTTATTGAGAAACACACGTGCCGTCTGTGGCTGCAGTCATCCAAGTCTAATTGTAACAGTATACATTGTAATTTATCCACATTTCAGGGGGAGGGATTTACACAGTAGAGGAGGAGACAATCTAAACAAAGGAATGCACATGTTGTTTAGGTAAAAAGGGACACACCTCATACATTTCCATGTCACCAGTCCTAATCCTATCAGCATAACAGTGCCAAACAGACCACCAATCCAAATCCTATCAGCATAACAGTACCAATCAGACGAATAGATGCAAATGTGATCACTCTGACAATGTTGCTTATAGATCAGGAAGTGCATAAAGACAAAAGACTGATTAGCTTGATCTCCTTACAATGTCGTCAGTCTGTACCTCCAAACTGTAAAGCATTATGTACATAACAAACTGTTAGTATACTATTGCATTGGAACCTTGATATAACAATTTATAAATTTGTAATCCCACAGTCCCCCCTTTGAGAGTTCTAATAACTCTCACATAATACAAATTTAAACCTTTATAAGTCCTTTCTATAGCTTATGTTTGTTAGCATAAGCCCCATCTTCTATTCATGTAACTTGAAAAAGTTACAGGCACATATCACTTGCTCTGTGTTGATTGTCTGTAGTGACAAATGACATGCTGACACAGAAACAAACATGCCACTAGGGTCCGTATAGTTCTTACGGGTAATGCTCTTTTGTGGTTGGAACAGTCCTTGGGAGTCATTTGTTGACCTTACAGGTTTCCGAACCATGAAGAATTATCTTCAGTCATCTGATGTAATTTTGCTGAAAGATCAAGAATGTCTTGTTGGATTTTGTTCAAGAGTACTTGACCACCATGTTTGTGCATAAGTGAGTCCTGGAATACAGCCATCTTCTGGTTTGTGGTTGGAGCTGGATAAATGTTTAAAGAATTTTGTAGGAATAACTGTAATTTCTGCACCTGTATCAAGCAAAAAGTCAATCTCTTTCTCTTGTTTGCTACCTTTCACAAAAATGTTATTGTTATTGTGATGGATTACAGGGGAAAGGTAGCTACTCACAGCCCCAACAATTAGTTTTTTGCCTGTTCTTTTTGTGCTTTTAGAAGAGCCTGAGCAAGCTGTCCTAAAGTTTCAGTGTACCCTGGCGGAACTACTTCAGGATTGTAGGCTGGCTGAGAAGGAACAGAATTATGCATAGCATTTCTTTTACTATCTTGCAACTTCTTCCTACACTCTTTCTCCCAGTGACCTGATTTTTCACAGTAGTTACATTTGCCTTCTCTCTTAGGCCATCTGTTGTCTTGATTTCTTGTGCTAAACGTAGCTGCTGCTACTCTTACTTTTGCCTTAACATCCGCATCTCTTTCCCATGTAGCTAACCTTTCTAGGTTACTTCTGAGAGTATTGTTAGACCAAGTTAGATCTAGGAATGGCAATGCTTTTCTGTACTCGGCTAAAAGACCATCTGACCAGACGCGAACAATAGCTCCCTGGTCATCTAAAACACATTCAGAATCATCAACTATTCCACTGTAAGTTACAGCTGACTGACAAAATCTTTCAGTGTATTCGCTGACAGTTTCTTCTTTCCTTTGCACACAGTTAGTGATTTTGGACCAGTCTACTTTGGGTCCCATGATATTCTTTAGAATTTTCAAAACACCTTCTCTCATATTGCCTTTACTGACATTTCGTAGTTCAGAAGTAACAGCAGACTCAAAACTGTTGAATTCAGATTCAGTTAGAATTTGTGACATCAGCTGTGTGACTTCTGTTAACGACATGTCGTAGAGACGCATTTTGCATAACAATGTCCTTCTAAATTCAGAAAAATGTGTGCGTGCTGAGGGTAAGCTCTGGGATAATCTTTCTATGTCTTTAGGTGCTAGTCCTTTAGCTACAGTTTGTACTTGTTCAACAGAGTTATGAGGAACACTTTCAATCCCAGATCTTTTCCTTGCACCACATACCTTCACTGAATCGACAGGCACATCAGTTACTGTTTGGATAGCTACATCTGTTTCAAACAAAGTTTGTAAGTCAGGATACGTGTTATCAGTCTGACTAACTTCATTCACATCAGTTTTCTCTGCAGCTTTGTTGCGGTTCAATTTCTTTGTCAAAGATGCTACCCTAGCACTGAACTCTTTGTTCTGTTTCTCTAGCTCTGAGATACGCTGAGACTGTTGTCTAGCTAGCGCTAAACCAAATTCTCTATGACAACAAATAATGCCTTTAATGCCTAAGTGGCATGGACCACATCAAGTGATGTTGATTACAGCAGAGCAGTATTTGTTCTAAAAGACTGCAAACATTGGGGTTGTTTCCTCTGTTCAATCTGAGTCTGCTATTGTTGTTCCTTCTTTCCCTATGTCTTAATTCCTGCGACACCTAAAGAACAGTGAGGTAAGGATGGACTAGTGGGTAGGGGAAAGCCTATGAGAGAATCTACACCGCAGGATTGGCCCCCGATGCCTGTTGCATTCGGTTCTTTCCTGGGCTCCTCACTGGTCCGTGTGTCCTAACCTATCCCTGTCGGTGAATTTATACATTTGTAATCCCACAGTACCGAGTCTATTTTTTGCTGTGCTGCACTGCGTTGAGTTAAAGGGACCTCGTATTGTTCGCATTAAAATGAACATATTTCGACAATAATTTTTAATAATGTCATCATATGTGCATAATTAGCCTGCAGTCAATATGTTCTACAGTTACTTATTTGCAATTTTTGATTATATATATATATATATATATATATATATATATGCAATGTTAAGATAAGTAGCCTATAACTTACTTTAGCGAATATTTAACGAATATATATTATGCGTTACTGAAGTAAGTTATAGGCTACTATATATATATATATATATATATATATATATATATATATATATATATATATATATATATATATATATACGTAATTAGTATCAAGTTATTTATATGTTTATTGTTTTAAATGAAAATACAAATGTATTATTACTGTACTGATATGTTCTATGTAAACTAAAATACTGTTCTGTTCTGCTCTTTTTATCTTTTTTTTTTGTTGGTCATCACCTTTCACCTTCATGTCATATGAATGTAGGGATACATAAGTTTACACATGAACTATTACATACATTTTTGTTTATAATTATTGCATTTATTGTATGAAGGACCGAATAGGAAATGTTTATGGAAAGTCTGAATAAATGCACATCTAAACATGTAGTTGTAGCTACATCTGAATTAATAAGTAAGCCTTAATATGTAGTTATAGTTTTGAATATACAGAATTTAAAAAGTGTAAATATAGGTTTGTTATCATTTGGACTATATAATTGTAAATCACAATGTATAACCTTTTGTCGCTTCAGTGAGCCTTTTATACAGTTGAGGAAAAATACTAATTGGAAACAATTGCACTGAGGAAAAGACAAGAGGAAGAGTTAAAGGTAGCAGAGCTGAAGATGTTGAGGTTCTCTTTGGGAGTGACGAGGATGATAGGATCAGAAATGAGTACATCAGAGGGACAGCACATGTGAGATGTTTTGGAGACAAAATTAGAGAGGCCAGGTTGAGATGGTTTGGACATGTTCAGAGGAAGGAGAGTGAATATATCGGTAAAATGATGCTGAGGTTAGAGCTGCCAGGCAGGAGGTCAAGAAGAAGACAAAAGAGGAGGTTTATGGATGTAGTGAAGGAGGACAAGAAGGTAGTCGGTCTGAGAGAAGAGGATACAGAGGATAGAAATAGATGGAGGCAGATGAGTCGCTGTGGCGACCCCTGAAGGAAACAGCTGAAAGAAGAATATCTGTTTATTGATATGCCTAATAATATAAATATATTTAGAATGATATGTAGACAATTACTTATTATTCATACTTAAAACTATATATTCTGATTTACTATTCAGATATTTAGGCTCACAACTACGTGATTTACAGTTATATATTCTTCATTGTGTTTATATATTAAGACCTTATATAAAATTATTTTGTCCTTTCATAGTAATATTACAGTAATTTAATAGCAAAATATATTTTGTTTTATGAAATGGCCAACATGGATGTTCTTACATTAGAAATGAAATGAGACAAGAAATGGTTAAATTATATTTATTTGTTTACTTTCTAAAACTTACAACATTAAGATTTTTTTAACAAACAAATTAAAAACTATTTACAATATTCTGTACATTCAACACTATTGTATTTTCCGGTCTTTGGAGAAGGTTAATACAGATCTTAGATCATCTGTTCTTGCCAGGACACTCTGCCTTCTGGAGAGTTGAAAAATGTGCAAAGCCTCTCACGTACATCATAGGCTTCCCTGCATCCCCTGTTGCCACCCATATTTCTTGCACATGGTAGCACTTCACCTCTTTCTTCTGACTCCTCCAGCCACCTTTGGTTCTCGGAAGGATTCAGGAGGTAGTTGTGGAGGATGCATGTTGCAGTGACCACATTATCAGCATTTGACGGCTTCACATTCATCTTTGTGTGGAGCACTCTCCATCTGGATGACAGAATGCCAAAGGCACACTCGATCACCATCCGTGCCCGAGACAATCTGTAATTAAAAATTCTTCGCCATTGAGGAATTTGTTTGCCAGGAAATGGCCTCATCAGATATGTCTTCAGGGGAAATGCAGCATCTCCCACCATTGTGTATGGCATCGGACCTTGTGCCCCAGACCCTGGCAAAGGACAGTCTGCGGGCACAGACAACTTGTTGGCCTCCATTGCTCTACCAAGTGCTGAACCACTATATACTCCTCCATCGCTTGTTCTACCAAAGTCACCAACTTGTAGAAAAGTGAATCGGTAGTCAGCATCCGCGAGCGCTAAGAGAACAATAGAAAATGTGCCCTTGTAATTAAAATACAAGCTCCCTGATTTTGCTGGTGACACTAACGTGACATGTTTTCCATCGATTGCACCTATGCAGTTGGGAAAATTCAATTTTTCCCAAAATTTGTTGGTAATATTTCTCCACATTTCCTCCGTTGGTTTTGGGAACTGGGATGCCATCATTTGCCTGTCAATTGCTCCGCATGTCATGTGGATGGATTCAGCCACGGTACTTATCCCAAGCCTATATTGGAATGCTAGGCTGCTGAAACTCTCCCCTGTGCCAAGGAATCTGTGAACAAAAGAAACAACAACATATTAACATACATATGTGCATTTTGTTTTTCAGTGAATGAATGCAAGCGGAGATGGAGAGCACTTAGAGATGCCTTTGTAAGGAATAAAAAACAAAAGAAAATGCCTAGCGGTTCTGCAGGTGGCACTGTTAAGGAGTGGAAGTATGACCATGTTATGTCTTTCTTGTTGCCACATATGCAGCTCAGAAGGTTAGTATGTTGGTAATTATGACACAACTCACAATTTAATTATGGGAAACTATAATTGTTTAAATAATTTTTTATTAATATTATTATAATAATATTGTCATACCGTATGTTTTCGAAATACATCTATTTTTAATATTATTGTATTACAAAGTTTATGTACAGTAATTACACTTATTGTCCTGCACTTATTATTTCAGTTCAAAAACCACTTTGCAGCTGGAAGATGAACCAGTGGATATGAGAGTGGCTGAGGAGGATGAGGATCCAGAGATATGCCAGCTCAGCAGACCATACAGTCCCCTTACAGTTATACAAAGGCCTGCAACACCTATGACAGAAAGTCAAATATCTTCAACCCCCACACCACCACCCCCGGGCACATCTACTCCTCCACTACCAACACAAATTGCGGACACCCCCACCCTACATCCCAGAGTGCAGGCCATAATGAATGAAGGTCGACAGAGACAAAAAAGGAGTTGTATCACCAAGTCCAACTGAACAACAGCTTCTGGATATCATCACACAGCCAACAACTACACCTCCACCTCATGTACCAAGACAGGAGGAAGTGATGTACTATTTTTCCCTCAGTTTAGTGCCTAAACTAAACAGCCTTCATCCAAGGAACCAAACACGGGCACAAATCCATATCCTCAACTACATAGCTAATTTGGAATTAGAGGAGGAAAATCTACGAAATCAAGCCACACAAGCCGGGCCTGTGTTCAAACATCCTCAGCCCTCACAAACAACAGGATTTCAGCCAATCCACCCCACCACCTCCTGCCATGAAGTCCAGACCCAGCACACCCACCATCTGACACCTCCCCCAACTACATCCTACCATCCACATGGATCAGAACAAGTCCCCTCTCCAGTTTATCATCAGTTACCCTAGTTAAATAAAGTTATTACTTGATCACTACACTTGTTTGTTTTAGAAAATTATATAGGTTTGCAATATTTTAATATTTGTTCATTTAAATTATACCAATACGTTATTTCCCTAATGTTCATTTTAAGGTCCAACATGTTTTATTATACTTATTAATATGTACAAAGTTTTACAATATATGCATGACTGAGTTATAATGTTTGGATATTTTATATTACATTTGTTGAAAGTTCAAGTTTAAGTCATTAATAAAAATTGTTTTGAACATATAGCATTCTATTCTATTTATTTATTTATATATGTATTTACTGTATATTTCATATGTTCTTACCTCAGTGTAACAGCAAGCCTCTGCTTGGCTTCGATGGATGCACGATAAGTTGTGGTTTGCCTTGTGATGTCTGCTCCAACCAGCGAAAGAACATTATCCATCTGTTCGGCACTCATCCTAAAGTACTTCAGGTGCCGGTCACTGTCAAGTCGAAGTTCTGAGACAAGATGGTAATAAGCACCAAACTGTCTCCTGCGCTGGTTGACTGAGTGAACCCAAATGCGCCTCGTTCTTCTCCGTAACCTTCTTAGGAACAGATACAGCGCGATAGCTTTTCTTCTGTCAACAACTCTAACTACAGGTTAAAAAAAAAGAATAAACAATGATTAAAATAACTTTTTTAAACGTTTAAATGTATTTAATCATTTCAAAGTTAACGTTTGAATAAAAAATCTAAATTACTTACCCATTTTTGATGATGTGGCATACAGAAATCGACGGATAAGTAGCGCACTGCAAACGGATGATGTGTGAAAGCACAATGGCGCATCATGCTTCCGCACCGCGTACGCAATGCAAGATGCACCGCACACGCACTGCAGACGGAGTTTGTGTGAAACGGGCGTTACAGCAAGGCAGCCAGAGACGGACGTCCCTCGTGGAGAGCCAGACCTTTTGGCCTTGCTGGTACCACGGCGTGGGCCCGCGTTTGGAGTCAGTATGGTGCTTGTGTCTCCGGACTACCTGCTGGAGTTGCACGTGTGCTGAGTCCCAGACCCTCTTGCTCTGGCGGAACCAGTAATCCACCGCTAGGACTTCAGAGGGCTCACCCGTCATGGGGAAGAGCTGTGGTTGGTAGCCGAGGACACATTGGAACGGGATGAGCCCTGTGGTGGACTGCTAAAGAGAATTCTGGGCATATTCGGCCCAGGGCAGATACTGGCTCCAGCTCTCCTGATTCTGGTGGCAGTATACCCTCAGGAATCTCCCGATCTTCTGGATCTTCCGTTCAGTCTGGCCATTGGTCTGAGGATGGTAACCTGACGAGAGGCTGACGAGAAGGAAGAAGGCGGTCCACACTCTAGAGATGAATTGGGGTCCTCTGTCAGAAACAATGTCTTCCGGAAGCCCAAAATGTCGGAAGACTTGGGTGAAGAGTGCCTCCGCGTTTTCCAACACGGTGGTAAGTAAGCCTTTGAAGGGGATGAGTTTGCAGGATTTTGAAAATCGGTCGACAACGACCAGGATACAGGTGAAACCTTGGGATGGTGGCAGGTCGGTCATGAAGTCGATCCCCAGATGGCTCCAGGGTTGCTTGGGGATCGGAAGAGGGACCAGCTTGCCCTTGGGGAGTCTCCTAGGAGTGTTGGCAATGGCGCAGACTGAACATCCCTTGACGAATCGGGATACATCCGGAGGCATGGCGGGCCACCAGTAAGGGTGGTGAAGGACCGAGAGGGTCCTTCTCCTGCTTGGGTGTCCAGAGCCCGGTGAAGAATGAGCCAAGTCCAGAAGGGGCAGGTGATGGCGAGGCAGGACATAGAGGCACCCTTCTGGACCTCCCAGCGGAGCAGGCTGTTGGGCGTTCTCCTGTTGGATCTGCTCATGTAGCGCCCACTGGATAGGGCTGACAACCATGGCTGGAGGGAGGATTGTTTCAAGGTGCTCTGGCTCAGGGTCGGCTTGGTGAAGATGAGAAAGGGCATCCGCCCATTTTTTCTGGTTCCTTGGACGGTCACTTTGAAATTGAATCTGGTGAAGAAGAGGGCCAAACGGGCCTGACGATGATTCAGCCGTTTGGGATCTCGAAGGTACTCAAGGTTTCGATGGTCGGTGACTGGGGCGTAACTACAGACAGTGCAGGCAGTGCAGCCACACTGGGGCCCGTGCGGCAGGGGGGCCCGCAGCACACGCGGGCCCATGCCCACATTGCAAACGGGCCCCTGGCGACAAAGTGACTCCGCAGAATATTCTGACACTCACATTTCAAATGAAAAGCACTGGTTTCAGATTTGAAAATCACACGGCTGTCGCGCTCTACCGCCGCGCTTAGGATACTGACCACCTTTTTCATCCGAGCATGTGAGCGGAGCACAGTTGCGTGATGCTCCGCTAGATATTCCGCTCTATGCCAGTGAGCTCTACAATTCACTATAACGTGAATTATTTGATTTAAATCTAGCGATTTTAAGCTTTCTTTAGACGTATGTTTCATGTTTATGTCATGTATTTACCGAGTTTCAGATTCTCGCAGATAGAAAGCACACATTTTTTTATTTATTTTACTAAAGCACGAAGTTTTGTTGTTATGTGAGTGTACGCAAATAAAAGTAGACAATTAATAGTTTATAATTATGTCTCACATTTATTTGTATGGCCAAAAATGACGGAGTATTGTGAGTTATATCCCCAGTCATGACTCATGAGGGGAAAAAAACATCAGAACTTGCCGGTGCGGTCTTCAGCTAGAGGGTTAAAGAAACCGTAGCCTATTTAGTTTCATATTTATTTAAATAATAGCCCATAATATAATTTATTATTATTCATTATTTTAATTAGGGATGAATCAAATATTCGGCCGAAAATGGACCATGTGCATTCTCGGTGCATTCTTGGCCGAAAGACTTTCATCACCGAAACAATATGTCCGAAATGTGATGACGCAAACCACGACCTGCGTGCTTGTTTAAAGATGTGGTTCATCTCACATCTGATGACGCATCTATGGGTTGTAACCATAGGGTTGTAACTTAGTTTATGTTTCTCTTGATGGATACACACACTGGCTCACTGTCTCTCTTTATAAACTTTGTTCAATGCATGCTAGTGCTGCCTTAGGTTTGAATATGGACATTCATTTTCACCACCATCACCCGCGTGTAGTGCCAGAAGACGTGAATGAGAACATCTGTCTCTGTGCACTCATCCGAAAGCGCGCAGTCTCACAGTGCGCAAACATTGAGTTCTCTTTCAAGTCTTGTGTTTGAACAGACAAACGCACACAAAAAGTAGCCTATGTCAACATGTCCATCTTGATGAGTCTCTAGTAATATTGTTATCTACTTTTTTGGCCTTCAGAACATCTTAAAATGCACATATGTAGATCCTAGAAATCTAAATTTTCTCGGGTGAGCATGCCCCCGAACCCCCCTAAATAACTCACATTTGGAATCTTAGTGATTATAAAACAGTGTCTTTTTTTACGATTAAGGGATGTAGGCCCTACATTATGGTGACACAGAATAAGCCATTAATTTGATTTGTAAATAATAATAAACAACCGATATCCTGATATAGAAATGAAGCCTAAACCTAAAGTGTTACATAGGCTAGGTTAGTGTGCAACCCAGGGGGGCCATAGCCTGCAATAGGCCCATCATTAGTAAGTTACGCCACTGGTCGGTGATGACTTCAAATGGATGTTCTGCTCCCTCCAGCCAGTGTCTCAATTCCACCAGGGCGAGCGTGATCATCAGGAGCTCCCGGTTCCCGATGTTTTAGTTCTGCTGCGCCAGGGATAGCTTCTTGGAGAAGAAGGCACATGGATGGAGTCGTGAGGGTGTCCCCTGCCGCTGAAACAGATCCGCTCCAACCCCGGTTGATGAGGCGTCCACTTCGATAATAAACGGAAGATGAGGATTGAGGTGGACCAGGATCGAAGCGGACTGGAAGGCTTTCTGCAAATGGTGGAAGGTCTCCGTGCTCAATGGAGTCCAGGACAGAAACTTGGGCCGGTTCTGGAGCAGAGAGGTGAGTGAGGAGCTGAGCAGGCTGTAATTCTTTATGAAGCGGCGGTAGAAGTTGGCGAATCATAGGAAGCGCTGCAGCTCTTTGATGGTAGTGGGTTGAGGCCAATGGGTGATGGTGTCCACCTTCCTCTGGTCCATCTTGACTCCGTGGTTGTCTATGATGAGCCCAAGAAAATGGACAGTGGAGACGTGGAACTCGCACTTCTCGAGCTTGAGATAAAGGAGATGGTCTCTGAGCTTTTGCAGGACTTGACGGACATACTCCTCATGCTCCTTGAGGTTACTAGAATAGATGAGGATATCATCGATATAGACGATGACAAACTTGTGTAAGATTTCAGAAAATACCTCATTCATGTAATTTTGGAAGATATTCATAGTGACCTGAGGGAGTGATGAAGGCTGCCTTCCACTCGTCTCCTTTGCGAATGAGGTTGTAGGCGGTTATGAGATCGAGCTTGGAGAAGATGGTGGCCTCACGGAGCTGTTCTAGCACAGATGGGACCAGATGAAGAGGGTAACTAAACTTGACAGTCTGAGAATTAAGGTGACGGTAGTCGATACATGGCCGCAAGCCTCCGTCCTTCTTGGCCATGAAGAAAAAGCTCAAAATGGCAGGGGAGTTCGATGGACGGATGAACCCTTGTTGTAGCACTTCGTGCACGTACTCCTCCATGGCCTTCTGTTCTGGGATGGACAGAGGATAGACGTGGCCCTTGGGTAGAGTACCCCCAGGCAGGAGGTCGATGGCGCAGTCCCATGGCCGATGGGGTGGTGGTTTGGTAGCCAACTGCTTAATGAAGACATTCTGGAATGCCAGGTAAGCTGGGGGAATGGCCACGTTGACTTGAGTTTCGGGACTCTCTACTGAGGCGGACTGGACAGGTAATGATGAAGGAACTGACAATGAATATGGACCTTTTCGGCGAGGACGATGAATACAGCGATCAAAGCAGTTCTCTCCCCATTGCAAGATCTCTTCGGTGGACCAGTGGATATGCGGCTGGTGCGAGATGAGCCAGGGGCATCCCAGGATGATGTCCGCGGTTGACTCCTCCAGCACCATGACAGTGATGGTTTCCTCATGCAGATGACCAACACATAGTGTAAGTGTGGGGGATAAATGGCGGACACAACCTCGGCCCAGCGGTTTTCCCTGAATGGTGTTGATTCTGAGGTCGACGGGACAACGTTGACGTTGGGTTAGCTTTTCAAGGGTTTGCTGACTGATGAAGTTTCCCGTCACCCCGGAGTCGATGAGGGCTTGTGCTGCAACAGATGAGTGGGAATTACAAATGAATACTGGCGTCTTAGTAAGGTTTGCCGTTAAAGGAGGTAACTGGATGGTACTCACCGCTGTCCGAGTAGGTCGCACGGGGCAGGTCATCATGCCATGTCCATCTCCCCCACAATACAGGCACAGATGTAGTGAGATCCTGCGTTGGCGTTCGGTGATGGTTAGATGGTATGAGACGATCTGCATGGGTTCAGGTGCTGGAAGTGCGAAAGTGTTTAAGCAGGTGGAGGATCGGCAGTGGGTGAGGAGAGGCCACAGGCAGATAACCGTTGAAACACGCGGATGGTTTTCTGGATGAGGGCTTCCAAGCCCATGGCGTCCTCGTAGACCACAATGAGTTGGTTGATTTCAGCGAGGAGGCTGTGGCGGAAGGCAGTGACGAGAGCTGATTCATTCCATCCACTCATACAGGCCAGCGTGGGGAAACGCAGTGCATAGGAACTCGTTGTCTCTCGTTTGCCTTGGCGAATAGAGAACAGTTGATCATGGACAGATAATTCCGCAATTTTTTGACCAAATACCTCTTTTAGATGAGTGCAGAAGGCTGTGGTGGAGCCGATGATGGGGGCATTCGTTTCCCATAATGACTGTGCCCACTGAAGGGCTCGACCTGAGAGAAATGAGATGATAAACGCCACCCGGCCTCTCTCGCTGTGGAACAGATGGGAATTTGCTTCCATATACAGGGAACATTGCAAGAGAAATTGCAAGGAGGTACCGTATCATCATGACCTATGTCTGGGTGGAGAGAGAACTGTACGGATCCAAGCAGACGTTCCATCACTTCCAGGCTTAACTGCTTGTTTCCTGTTTGGTTATTTTTGGGAGTCCCCAGAAACCGTTATAAGTCACAGTACGTTTAGTTTGATGGGAAAGAGATCACAAAACAGACTGAGATTTTTTTAGATAAAATATAGCAGATTTAGATGATCAGTGAAAGTAATGAAAAACTAATCTTGGCTTTCAGTAATATTTATGATGAAGCTTCTGATAAAAATAGTTTAAATTATAACAATAATTCATTTGAAAATGTATTTCAAAGTCAAAATATGTTATTCCTTCTTAGAGAGCCTATTTAATTTAGCTTACCCCTATTTAATTTAGCTTAGTTAATTAATGTATTGTTATTAATGTAATTAATGTATTCATCCATGAATCATTAGGACTCATATCTTAATTAAGGATAGCTCCTCATTTGTTCATTATTAGTTCATATCTTAACTAATCATGAGTTCATGTTGAATTAACTATTAATTCATGCATAAATACATGATTATTCATGTCCTGTTATTGTAAAGTGTTACTGATTTCATATTTGTTTATTTCTTGTTTACTGTACTCTTCTTTCGCCTCTTCCATTGCACTCCTCTTTAAACTCATACAAAACATCTCTCACTCTTGTTATCGCCACATCCATTTCTTTAAAAATATTTCTCTCTCGTTTTAACATATAACCATTTAAGAACAGAGGTTGATTTAAAATATTTTCTCTCCCTTGTGGATTGTACACAATATTCGTGTTAAAATCTCCACATTTGTTTTAAAAGTATTTTCTTTTCTGCAAAAAGAAACAAAGACAGTAATTTTTATTTCCTCCCTTTTTTGTTGTGTTGTCACATTAGTACTGTGAAATAAATACATGGTTGATCCTCTGATGATTCATCATTGTACTTATTCCTGGCAAACTCGGGAGCACTGGGTTGGTAGCAAGGTTCTCTGCTTCTCTGATCACCTTTTCTTTATAGAATGTAGGCCCCTTCTCCAGCAGTTTGTAGACCAAAAAGGAGGCTAAAATATGGAGCAACATAATTAAAAAAATATATATATATTTCTGGCAATCATATACTAAGTGTACATATATGAATGGTAGTATAAAAAAATAAAATAAAATAAATGTAAAAAGGATGCCAATACTTATCAGCCCTTTAGTGTCCAACAGCCTTGGACACACTGTGATGATTTTGTGCGATTCATTGGGATTGTAAATGTCTATAGTTTAAGGTCTCTAGCCTGACGTGGTCATTCTCAATTCTAGTCAGAATATGAATCTGAAACTGCTCCATTGGGCTGTGATTATGGGGCGTGTTTCAACCGAACCAGGAAAGACCTCAATTCGATAGACCTACAACCAATCAGCGCAACGAAGCGATGCATTGTCAAATGTCAACAGAGCTCAACTGCACTGTGTTGCCAAGGCCACGTTTTTTTCCCGCAGGTTGAAGTGACTATTATGTGATATATAGACCCATGAGTGCGAATTTTATCAGGCAACCTTGCCAAAATAACACACATTTTACCCCCCAAATACCTCCCCCCCTATTTTTTTTTGTGAATTGGCGTCTGTAAAAACCTGACTCGCTAGTGTCGGGTGCACTTTAACAGTTTCAACACCTCAGCGAGAACCATGTGACTAACACTGCTTCTCACTGAGGGCTCGACCACGGCGTGAATCGCGGGGGGGTCTGCGAGCGAACTGTAGCGAGTAACCTCTATTATATGTTCAACACCCAATTTGATATACCAGGAATGGCCTGCCAGGCCTGGGTTCGTGAAACCAGGGGATGAACTAGATTCTGGGGCGGGACGCTTAGGAATAGGGACCTGGTAACCCGGTTGCTTTGTGCTGTAACACCGTGAGCTTGTAACACTGTGGGGATAGTGTTTATGTTTGGCAGCGCAGGCTTTGCAGTCGGCGCGCACCTCACATTCATAGTGCTCGTGGTGCAAGTGCGCTTTGTGAAAAGTGCTTGGGTGCAGGAGTGCAAACTATAAAGCTCTTTTGTGATTCATTGTAAATAATGTGCAGTGGGCGCAAACTTATATTAAAGTACCCATGGCACAAGCCAGTGAGCGAGGCCCACGGGGGTAAACGCACACAGCGTTAGTGTGCAGACAAGCGTTTTTGACATAGGCTATATTTAATCTCCAGCCACTTAACTAAGGGAACTGGGAGAAATAAGGAAGTTTGGGTGGTATGGAAGCCATTTTACAATACCGTTATTCTCTAGTCTAGACCGAGAGCGCGTGTGCAGACGAGCGTGTTTGACCACAAGCTAGTTGACTGCAATATTTACATCTTCAGTCCCCTGAACCAAGGGAAGTGGGAGAATATAAGGAAGTCCATGGTGGTAATCCGGCCGCAGTGGTATTTATAAATGATTTGTGGCGCTGAATTAACAGTGCTTATGCAGGGGTGCACATTGTGTAGTGGACACATTGCCTACAGTGTTAAAACCTCTCCAGCCGCCTGAATAGAGGGGACTGGGAGAAGTGATAGAGTGAAAAAGGCGCAGGGCTTGGCAGCCATATTACGACGTCGTTATGCTTTGACAGTGAGCGCATGCTATGACGTAAGTCGCGCTCTAGCCAGTGAATGCACGCTGTGGAGAGGGCACGTGCTCTCATAACAAGGCAGCCATTACAACTTTTTCTAGCAGTAAACGCGCTGCAGTGAGAACGGCTGTGACGTAAGCAGCGTTCTTGACATATCCAGCAGCCCGAGTTCGCTCCTCTAACTTTGCGGCGGTTTTTAGCGTGTCGGAACGACAGAAGAGGACGAGTGAGGAAAGCTCAGTCTGTCCGCAGAGTTTCTTCAGCGCGGTGGCGGCGGCAGAGCAAAGAGAGCTTCGCTTGAGTTTGTTCATCTTTTTTTTTATACTTTATTTTAAAGATTTTAAAGATTTTAGAAGTTGAAACACAAAACAAACAGCATTGGCTCAGACTAAACACACACACACACACACACACACACACACACACAAAACAAAAATAGTAAAATCAAGTAAATGAAAACACTCTGTTCAATATACAAGAGTGCAGCAGTCGAGGTGCCCAGATGGGGTGCATAAACTTAAGCCTCGGCCTCAGAGGAGTCACTGGATTCTGACTGAACAGCTAACTAATGTCCAATAAATGGACCCCAGACAGCAGAGAACTTTTCACTGGAATCAGTCCTCAAAAGCCGAAGTCTTTCCATTTGTATAGCAGAGATCATGTCAGTAATCACCATCTGGAAAGAAGGGGGTGAGGGTGATTTCCAGTTCTTGAGCACAAGTCTCTTAGCCACAGTCATACCCAACATTAAAGCATGCTGTAATGCTCCTAGAGGCAAGAGGCCAAAAAGAGGCCTCCTGAGAGGCAAGAGGCCGTGAAAGGCCAAAAATGGCAAGTTTAGCATGCGGTGGAAGAGGCTTATTGTAAGCCTTGGAAAACCAGTCAAAAATACTTGACCAAAAAACAGACAATAAAGGGCAAAACCAAAAGGCATGAGAAGCTGTATCCATTGTCACCTTACACTATTAGTGGGAAGTTCGGATCATTTTACTGACTCGGATCTTTGAGTCTCGTCCAGCAAAATATAATTAAAATGACATGTTAAATAGCCCAACACATCTAGTACTTATGAAAATGTTGATTCAATTTTTAAAAATAAATAAAAAAAAAACAATAGGGTACTGCAACCAAAGCCAAATTATAAGAAACTGAAATGTTTAATTAATTGATTAGTTGTTGGGTCAGGCTGTTGCAGTCTAACTCTGTTAGTTCACCTCACCTCCTGATCCAAAACATTCTTTCTTTTGCAACATCATATTTATCAAGTTTGTTCTCCGCCTCTCGTGTCTTCGAACTCCTCGAGACGTTAGATGTCGGCTCGTCTGTGTCTGACTCTGATCAGATCTGTGGGCTGGGCCACCCGGACCGTGCATATTACAGGTCCGGAAACAAAAATGATTAGTTCTTACGAGTCTTTCGGGTTTGAATCTTTCGTTCTTCCTGTTAGTCCCATAGAGTCTATGCTGTCAGTAACGGAAACAGAAAAGATTAGTTCTTTTGAGTCTCGGGTTTGAGTCTTTCGTTCTTCCTGTTAGGAAGCTCTGCTTCACCTTCGTTGCTCTGGTTGGTTGTAGCGCTATCCAATTGCGTGCACGCCGTTCAGAGGGAGTTTGAAAGACAACCGTTTATCCCGCCCCTAGGATTAACCCCTTTCAATGGTGAGTTTCTAGACCAAACATCTTGATGTAGGTCTGGCTTGTCAGGCTATGCCACCACCTTATGATGTCATAATATGCAAATTTGCAAGCCCTGGCCCATACGTGTCTAAGTCCAGCGTACTAAAGTTATGCTCTGTTAAGCAAAACGATCTATAACAATGCAGTACTATTACATATAAAAACACGTTTTACTCACATGTGTTGCATGTGTTGCTGAGAACATTTATTTAATGTTTAACATAATGTTTAGGGGAAAATAAGTTGATTTTAAATTTCATGGCATCAGCACATTTAAAAAAAAGTTGGAACAAGGCCATGTTTACCACTGTGTGGCATCCCCTCTTCTTTTTATAACAGGCTGCAAACATCTGGGGACTAAGGAAACAAGTTGCTTAAGTTTAAGAATAGGAATGTTGTCCCATTCTTGGCTAATACAGGCTTCTAGTTGCTCAACTGTCTTAGGTCTTCTTTGTTGCATATTCCTCTTTATGATGCGGCAAAAAAAAAATTGTGGGTGCAAAGATCTGGACTGCAGACTGGCCATTTCTGTACACGGATCCTTCTTCTACACAGTCATGATGTTGTAATTGATGCAGTATGTGGTCTGGCATTGTCATGTTGGAAAATGCAAGGTCTTCCCTTTCAAAGGGTTACTTCAGCGATTAGCAAATGGCTTTGTATCAGTAGAAACCCTGGAGTATATTCAAATGATTGTTCCCAGTGACACATTCTGGGAATTGTAGTCTTTCATCCCCATGAGACAAAAATACATTTTCTGTCTTTTCTCACTCTAGAAAGCACCAAATTAAAAAATAATTTCACATTTCTACTACACTGATGACCCAGTTTAAATACAGATTCATCTTCCCAGCGCTGAAGTACCCCTTTAAGAGACGATGTCTGGATGGGAGCATATGTTATTCTAGAACTTAGATATCTTATTTATTTATTGAATTAGTTTGTTTGTCAGGGTCAATGTACAAAATACATTAATCTTACGAAAAGATGTTTTGTACCAGAATTAGCTAATGCTAGTTTCCATCTGCAGTCCCTGGGCAGGTGCACACAATATTAAAACATTACATCACAAATAACTTTCAGTAGCAATAACAAATATTATATGGCAATATAATGGCATGCAATATTGGCATATATGGCATGCAATATTAGGAAAACAGCATTGATGCATATACCGTTCAGCATTGATGGTGCTTTTCCAGATGTGTAAGCTGCCTTATGCCCATACCATAAGAGATGAAGGCTTCTGAACTGTGTGCTGATAACAACTTGACGGTATTTGCATCATAGGAGGAATGTTTGTCCTATTTAGTCCGGATGACACAGATAATTTTACTGCAAAAATCCTACATAGTGCACATTTAAATATATATTATTTATATACTAAAAGTGGGCCAATTCAGTCCAAAGCAGTATTGAAATAGTACACTTACAAGTTTACTACTAGTACATTGATATTAGTATACTTACTAAATAAAGTACGCTAAAATATACTTGAACATTACTTAAGTGTACTTAATAAAATGAACTTAAAAACTTAAAAGTATGTTTTTTCGTAAGGCTAGTAAAACTACATCAGGCTTACAAAAGTCAACAGCTCTTGCAGACCTACATAAATTGTTCTCTCCTCGCAAAGTCATGAAATATAAAGACATAAAAATGCTAAGGCTGTTGAAATTAAAAAGCTGTTATCTGTGTGCAGTTATGCAAAATTTCTTTTGAAATGTAATATATCTTTTCTCTGACAAAATGACACAGTTGATGTTAGAATAAAAGCCTGTCAGGCATTAATTTGATAAAGTGCACATTTTAGAGCATTATATAGCAATGGATTTATCTGCAATATTTTCTACAGCCACAAGATGTCGTTGTATCATCCTGTGTTGTGTACACATCTAGTGCATTTAAATTTAATTTGTAAGAGATTTACAAATGAGTAAAAGTACAAGCAATGTATCATACAAAACCTAAAGCAGAAGTGTAACTGTGGAGATATTAAAATATAGCCTATTGTATTCTTTTTCTAAATTATATTGTTTTATTATTATTATTATTATTATTATTATTATTATTATTATTTAGGGTTATGAATTAATTGAATGACTAATCAAACTTTTGAGAATTTGCAGCATTGAGTGAAAAAAGGTAATAAAGTGTCTACAGTTGTTTTATCTGGGTTTATATGTGCTTTCTTAAGCCGAATATGCTTAATAAGCCAACAAAGAACATGGTCAGGTAAACGCGGTAACACGTTTTCTTTTATCGGAGTAAGGTCAAAAACGTCGTAAAAATAAACCGGTCGGAACAGGTAGTTTTTTTGCCTCTTACCTCGATTTTGCGCTGCATGTAAACGCATTAACCTGCTTTCTGTTGGCTTATTGAAGTGCGCATGTGTGATAGGTAACACAAACACAAACTTAGAGAAGATTTAAATGCATCCAGACAGAGTGAGCTAGCGTTTTGCATGAAATATGACATATATCACAAACATAGACTCTTTTAAGACCCAGAAAATTGTAAAGATGTGTTCTTCTCTTCTCATGCAGCAGAAGGAGAAGAGGTTCAGTCAAAACACTGCATCTGGAACTGATGAGGGATAATATGAGCCGTAAATCTCCCGCTGACATTCTTTATTTAACATCACAACTGACGTCACTACAAGGAAATAACCCCGTTTATTAATAAAGTCATGTAAACGCGGTTTACTTGCGTTGTCAGTTTACTGGTTTGCATGTAAACGGGGAAAACTGATTATTTCAATAAGCTGATTTTTTTGGAGTTATCAGCTTACTGTTGTCTATGTAAATGCATCTATTGTTGCTAAAACTGACAATACACAAAGGAGAGGTATGTGCCTTCTTTTGGAGCTTTTTTTTTTGTTTGTTTTAAATGAATGGCTCCACAGACCACAATGTTTATCCAGACACCGAGATAACAATTGCAAAAATTTTGTTGTTTTTTATTTTACTTTTATTTAGAAGTTTTTATTTTTATTTATTGTAAGATCTGGTTTCTCTCTTCTACTCTGCTTTGACCCTTCCGAGATCTGTAGAATGAAATAAATCACCCTCTTAGTGGTTGTTATTGCTGCAGGCTTAACTGACCCACAGCATGCAGTACACATTGCAACTCGTGTTGTGTCATAACAGCATTAATACCAATTTGCATTGCAACACAACAACTCTTGTTCTAATGCCTCGTTCTCCCTGCGTGCTTGCCCTCTCTGCCGCAGCTGCGCTGATGAAGCGCTGTGGACAGATGGAGTTTTCCTCACTCTTCCTCTTCTCTCGTTCCGCGCACGCCAAGAAACGCCACAGACAGAGAATGTTAGAGTAGATGAACAAACTCAACCCGAAGCTCTCTTCACTCTGCCGCCTCGCTGAAGAAGCGCCGCGGACAGACAGAGTTTTCCTCACTCCTCATCTTCTCTCGTTCCGCCACGCTAAGAACCGTCGAGGACAAAGAATGCTAGAATAGATGAACAAACTCAAGTGAAGCTTTCTTCACTCTACCACCACCGCGCTGAAGGAGAGCTGCGGACAGACTGAGCTTTCCTCACTCTTCCTCTTCTCTCCTGCATCCGTGTTAAGAACCGCCGTGGACAGAGAATACTAGAGTAAATTAGTCGAGTGAACTTGGGCTGCTGGATATGTCAAGAACGTGGCTTAAATCACAGCCCTCTCCACAGCGCGCATTCGCTGACTAGAGCGCGACTTGCGACATAGCACGTCAGATCACTGTCAGAGCATAACGACGTAATATGGCTGCCAAGCCCTGCACCTTTTTTCACTCTATCACTTCTCCCAGTACCCTCTATTCAGGCGGCTGGAGATGTTTTAACACTGTAAGTAATGTGTCCACTACACAGTGTGCACCCCTGCATGGGCACTGTTAATTTAGCTCCACAAATCACTCATAAATCCTGCCGCAGCCGGATTACCACCATGGACTTCCTTATATTCTCCAAGTTCCCTTGGTTCAGGGGACTGAAGATGTAAATATTGCAAACACGCTCGTCTGCACACGCGCTGTCGGTCTAGACTAGAACATAACGGCATTGTAAAATGGCTTCCATACCACCCGAACTTATTTATATTCTCCCAGTTCCCTTAGTTAAGCTGCTGGAGATTAAATATTGCAATCTACTAGCCTGCGTCAAAAACACTTGTCTGCACACTAACGCTGTGTGCGTTTACCCCCGTGGACTCGCTCACTGGCTTGCGTCGTGGGTACTCTAATATAAGTTTGTGCCCACTACACAATGCGCGCCACTGCACATTACAATGAATCACAAAAGAGCTTTTTCTATGTAGGAATTGCGCTCACTTTACAGTCTGCACTCCTGCACCCAAGCACTTTTCACAACGCGCACTCGCGCCACGAGCTCTATGAATGTGGTGTGCGCTGACTGCAAAGCCTGCGCCGCCAAACATAAACACTATCCCCACAATGTTACAAGCTCACAATGTTATAGCACAAAGCAACCGGGTTACCAGGTCCCTATTCCTAAGCGTCCCGTCCCTGAATCTAGCTCAACCCCTGGCTTCATGAGCCCAGGCCTGGCAGGCCATTCCTGTAATATCAAATTTGGTGTTGAACATATAGAACGAGGTTACTCAGTACAGTTCGCAAAGCAGACCCTCAGTGAGAAGAAGTGCGAGTCATGTGCTTTTCACTGAGGTATTGAAACTGTTAAAGAAGGGAGCTGTGGAAACAGTGCACCCGAGGCTAGCGAGTGAATTTTTACAGTCCCTAATTTCTTTCCCGAAAATTTATAGTGGTATCAGGCCAATATCTCAGACATCTGAACAAAGCACTTATGACACGCTCGTTCAAGATGTTGATGGTGAAACAAATCCTCACACACATTCGGATTATGACTGAAAGGGATGCGTATACTCAACTACCTCGATAACTGGCTTGTAATAACCCAGTTGCAAACACAGATCCTGGCTCCTCAACCACTTAGACTGTTTGGGTCTCAGGATCAATATTGCCAAACGCTTGCTGCCGCCCACCCAAAGGGTATCTTTTCTGGGCACAGTAATAGACTCAAGACTCATGAACGCACGGCTTAAGTCACAGCGCAAGCTATCTGTCCAGAGCATGGCGGCATCATTCAAAGCTGGGACTCGCGTTTCCCTGAAACGTTTACAGAGGATGCTCGGCCTTATTGCCTCGGCATCGTCAGTACTCAGGCTGGGTCTGTTACACATGTCCCCTCCAGCAATGGCTATATTCCTGCATTCCGGCTCATGCATGGAAATGGGGCCAATTTCCCATCAAATTGTACCACAGCTCTATCAAAGCTCTGGCTCCTTGGAGGGAGACTGTGTGGTATTAGAAGTGTGTGCCTAAGGGCACGGTCACATAAACTGTCTAGAGATTAAAACGGTCACTCAATCACTGAGAGCTTTCCTTCCACACATAAAGAACCACCACGTCTTGGTCCATACGGACAACATGTCAGTGGTAGCGTATATAAATCGCCAGGGCGGCCTGAAATAAGACTCTCTTCACCGCATAGCGAAGCATCTCCTTTTATGGGCAGAGCACAATCTGAGCTCCCTAAGGGTGGCTCACGTTCCAGGAATTCTGAATCAGGGTCCGAATATGTTTTCCAGAGGACCCATTCCCCCAGGGGAATGGTCTCTTCACCCACAAAAGATTCAGTTATTTTGGAACACCTTCAGCAGAGTGGAAGTAGACCTCTTCGCCTCAGAAGACAATACTCACTGCCGCATATTTTCCTCCAAACGCAGTGATGCCCTGGCCCATGTTTGGCCCAGACTCCCTCGATATGCTTTTCCCTCCGATCGCGATGCTGCCACAAACCATCAAAAAGATCAGGCAGACAGTATCCACAGTGCTTTTAATAGCCCCACTTTGGAGGAACCGCACATGGTTGTCCGAACTGATTCTGCTGTCAGTCACAGCCCCATGGCCCATTCCGCTGAGGAAAGACCTCCTCACACGAAAGGGAAGATCTGGCTACCCGGTCCAAAGCTATGGGCCCTCCAAGTATGGCCCATCAACAGGTTTTCGGAAATCTATCTGACAAAGTTATGAGCACTATTTCGTGTCTCGAGTTCAGGCCCAACAACTCCTAGGTTGTTCTCAAACCGAGACATGGTTATATACCCAAAGTGCTATCAACCCCTTTGAGAACGCAGGTGATTACACTGCTTCTATTACCCGCGTCTCAGGGAGAAAAAGACGCAAACCTACTCTGCCCAGTCAGAGCATTGAGATTGTATCTAGAGCACTCCGTCCCCTTCAGGCAGTCGGATCAGATTTTTGTTTGCTTCGGCGGGCCACAATAAAGGTTGTGCCGTCACGAAACAAAAACTCTCACACTGGATAGTGGATGCGATCTCACTAGCATATAGGTCTAAGAACCTACCTGTCCTATAGGCATTAAAGCCCACTCCACTAGACGCATGGCCTCGTCTTGGGCTTGGTCATGTGGCATTTCCATGGAAGATATCTGTCCGGCGGCAGACTGGGCCTCTCCGTCCACTTTGATCAGATTCTACAATTTGGAGGTCCCAGCTTTACAAGCAGGGCTTTTCTCCGTCTAAAGGCTCTATCTACAACCCTGGCAACACGATTGCTTCTCATGCGTTCCGCTTATACACAATTGTTCATAAGTACCATTACACTCTACCATAGATCCAACTATGTCCACTCAAGTGTTCAAACGAACCGACTCTTCTGGTTCTTTTCATCCCCCTTATGAATCCCACCTGTGTCGGTCTCTCTAGAGGTTTTTTGACTTTCCTTCATTTCAGTTTGGGATTTTGGGTCAGTCAGTACGCATGGCGTTTTACACTGTGTTCCCATATGCAATATGAGACCTCTCCATAGGGAACATACTCGGTTACCGTAACCGCGGTTCCATGAGAGGGAACGAGTATTGCGCTCCGCACCGTGCTTGTGCTTCACAGGTATCGCTTCAGTCGACTTTTAAAACCTCATACTTATGGCGAAACAGGGTCTTATATAGCCTCCAGTATGCTAATTTAAGTCCCCTTTTCGGCGGTCTCTCTAAGTGCCCCCATAGGGTCGCTCTCCTAAGCCGCCTCACCATAGGTTCCTGCAGTTGCCGCGGCCTGGCCAATCAGAGCGCTCCTTGCGGCGTACAGTGACACTGCACTTTACATAGATACCTTTATATAATAAAGTTTTGCTTCATATTATCGAGAAAAGGAGCTTTTCCCATTTGCAATACGAGAGACCTCTCTCATGGAACCGAGGTTACGAAAGTAACCGAGTACATTCACAAAAGGCCAAATAACTAATAAGAGTTAAATTAAATGGTCGAAACATTAGCCTCACTAAATCATAAACAGAAAATGCTTGAAAACGCAACTTATTACGGCTGCCAATCGATTAAAATATTTAATAGTGATTAATCGCATATTGTCATGAGTTAACTTGTGATTAATCGTAATTTAATCACACATTTTTATCAGTTCTAAATGTACCCTAAATTAATATATTTTTAAGTTTTTAACCACTTCAGCTCTGCAGCACATTTAGCATTTTTTTGAGAATTAGGAATATCTGAATTTAAAAGAGCGCCCTACCCACAAACATTGGAGTAAATTGATAAAAATGGTCTCATTTTACAGAAAAAAACTCTAAATTTGAACACAGTGGTGGAATATTGCATATATTCTATTGTATCTTTTCACAATTTTATGATAAACATATATAAAAAATAAATATATTTATTTATTTATTTATTTATTTATTTATTTATTTATTTATTTATTTATTTATTTATTTATTTATTTAAAAATCTATTTTTTTTTTATCAGTTTGGTCTCCAAGCTTTTTGGTCTGTTGATTCTATAAAATGTCTGTTGATTCTACAAAATATCTGTTGATTCTATTAATTGGCACTAAACAGGGGAAAAAAAGAATTTTCTTGATATCTCCTTCCAAAAAAATATTATTGAGATGTATCTGTCCAAAGTGTCTAAAAACTCCTACTCATCTGCATTGACATAAACTGGCCATTAGGAAATCGAAAAGAAGGCTCCGCCTCTTTAACTTTGTAAAGGGAGATCTCGGGCTCTGATTGGTCTAGAAGCATGATCGACATGTCTATAAAGAGCTGAAATTCTCAGCTTTTTTGTCATATGATTCAATATGTGATGACATCATCAAAAATTGCGGCTAACATCAACAATCAAAACTAAGGATAATAAGAGTTTTTGTCTGCATCACATATTTTGATCTGGACATCGGTGACATATTACAGTGTCATTTGGCCATGCTTGCTCACAGACATGTGAAAATAGTCTAATTTTGAAGCAAACAACCAAAGGAACAAGCTGTTATAGCGTTTGAGGCTAGTAGCTTTACAACGAGTTTGTAATCCAAACAGGAATTTGATTCATGTGTTTGCTTGTTCAAAGGAGTCATTTCCATCTTTGTGATTCTTTCGATAAAAAGTTACGGTAAATTATTGGATCGGTGAAATAAACTGCTCAGTGATATTCTTGAGGCTGATAACTTTCATTTGATATATGGCTTGTCTATTTTAGGTGTGTTTGTGTGATAAAAATATGACATTTTATATTATTTGTATGATTTTCTCGGGGGGGGGGGGGGAATCAATCATAAATCTATCCACAAGTTTCCTACGCCCCATGAACACTTGCGTCAAAAGTGGGCGCGTCTTCCGGTTCGAAATAAACAAGCGGGACGACATTGACAATTAACAATTGACAGTCATTCAAGCTATCCAAACGTGCTAACTATGTGGGAACACAACCTCAACGAACTTAAAAATGGTGAAACAACAGTACCTTTACCTTCCGCTGTAGTTGGTTGGGAAGATGACGTAAAAAAGTGGCCTCGTATCACGTACGGTGGTATTTTTAGCTATTTTCTTGATTCAGTAGCCTGTGATGGTAAGGCAATGAGCAATTTGAAAAGCTCAGAGGCGTATCAGTATTTGCATAGTGATAAAGTCGGTCGGGTGTTATTTAAGGATGTTGGAAACAACCTAGTTTATCTAATAGCGGACGTTGAGCCGAGCGAGAGCCTTCACGTATCCCATCATAAGGCTTGGGTGCTAGCATCGGTGACAGGTGAAGTAAGTTAACTTACAGACAGCGGGTTGTTCATGTATTGCAGGGCCAGGACGCTCTTGTAGTCATGCAGCAGCACTTTTGTGGAAGGTCGGTAAAGTAAGGACAATTAAGTGCACTGTGTTTGTAATTAACTAATAAATACTAAATTGAAATGTTTAGTGTGTGTCATTCATTCATGTTTTGCATATGTTGCTTCACAGGAACTTTCACTTAACCCTTGTGGCACAATCTGGTAAAAAAAAAAGTACAAATTTAAAATTTGAAGCCTTGCTGTGGTGTGGCAAGCAGCGAGACGAGACCGGTGTGCCACGCAGCTGGCACTCGTTGACATTAATCACCGGCCCGCTCTCGCGGTCCCTCGCCCCGCTGCTTGCCACACCACACTTGCCAACAACACAATGAAAGCCTAAGATGTGAATAGCCCTGGTTTACACTATACAATCAGTTTTAGTCCACGGATATTCTGAAGAAATAAATACACAAAGACAGTAATTATCAAAACATTTTTTTACTTGCACATTCAGTTAGCAGTGGTATCCAGAACATTTAATTAAATTAAATAACCATGTAAAGACTACATATAATTTATAATGCACCGTAATCATTAAATTAAAATGAGCATGTCGAGCCCTGGGTCGGCGTCTCTTCTCCGGTGGCTTCTCGTAACCCAGAAAAAGCGCTGGGTACGGGTTATCCTGTGTTGGCTTCTTGTCAACGAAGTGAAACGATCACACAAACAGATGTTTGGGTGTTTTTTTTAAGTTTAAGTTCTTCAACCATATTCTTTTTGGTTCGTCGTCTATTGGGAGACGATGGAAACTGTACCATCGTTGGCAGGAACACTCTGACTTAGTTATGTTCAAAACACTCACGTTTACGCCACTGAATTAGTTTAGTCCGGTTATTTGTACACCCGCGAACAGCACATGTTGTCCCTGAGCCCCGCAACGACATCTCTCTTAAAGGTTTGCGACTTTACATATTAAAACAATGATCCGAATAATTAAATAAAAACGTAGCCTCGTCACTAACTAGCACACAAAATACCATTGGCATACTACTTCCGCTGTCTCACCGGAAGTTGTACCCACGTTCTTTTTTACAGTAGCGCCCCCCGGAAAAAGGTGGATAATATAGATTTATGATTGATTATGATGATGCAATTTTGGAGTCCAATGGGGGGTGCAGAGCTGAAGTACTCTAATCAACATGGGTATGGACAAATATGCATGCTTTTTTGCAAATCTTTTATTATTATTTTTTATTAAATTATTAGTGAAACCATACTTAGAGCATGGAGACTAGACATGTATCAATGGTCATAGATGTTTTTCAAAGAACTAGTTTATGTCTCTTAAGCCTAAGCATAAAAATTCAGAATAATCAGTGATTTATCTCATTTTAAGAATATAAATAAAGGGAGTTTTTTACACTGGGAGTTTAGTTCAGAATAGGGCACAGTATGAAAAATTGGTAATGTGAAAGCTGTCATGCGGACCTGAGAGCGCACCAGTACCACACCATACCTGGATGAGGTCCATATTCCATGAGTAGGAATATAGTGTGGCCCCTTTAAAAGTTCCCTTATGAGCTACCGGTATTGTGTGTGTGTGTGTGTGTGTGTGTGTGTGTGTGTGTGTGTGTGTGTGTGTGTGTACATGTTTTTCTAGCCTGGTGGGGACTTCAACCTGAATGCACACAGACTCATGGGGACTCGTGTCACTGTGGGGACATAAATTGAGGTCCCCATGGGTACAAAAGCTTATAAATTATACAGAATGAGTTATTTTGAAAATGTAAAAATGAAGAAAGTTTTGTGTGATGTTTTGTTGTCAAGGTATGGCTCGTGTCATTACTTCTGTATTGTTAGAGCCCCTGACAGGTGAGGAAGGTGTACTGCCTGCGAACATCCTTATTTCAAAGTGTCTCTTACCTGTAGAGCAGGGTGTAGTTCATGTCCCTGTGGTAAATCTGGGAGTGAAAGATCAATGGATTGATTATTGGGTTTTGCGTCTACTATAGAAGGTTTGTAGAAGGGTTTGCTAGACTTGCGGCACCGCTGCACAGATTGGTGGGGGAGCTCCAGGGTAAGGGAAAGAAGCGAGGTTCAGGCACTAACACACTTCTGGATGGAAGATGGACAGAAGATTTTGGAGGAGGCCTTTGTGGCCCTGAAGAGGTCGCTGGTAGAGGCCCCAGTGTTGGGCTATGCTGATTTTTCTAAGCCATTTGTGCTAGAGATAGATGCTAGTCAGGTTGGTTTTGGTGCAGTATTATCCCAAGAACAGGAGGGTCAGTAGAGGCCTATTGCTTATGCCAGCCGAGGCTTGCGCCCTACAGAGAGAAACATGTCAAACTGTCTCCGAGAAGTTTCATGAATATTTGCTGGGTGTTAAGTTTGTGGTGTTCACAGATAACAATCCCTTGAGTTATCTGCAAACTGCAAAGTTGGCTGCCGTAGAACAGCGTTGGGTGTCACAGTTGGCTTTGTTTGATTTTGAGCTGAAATATTGCCCTGGTACAGCTAATCGCAATGCAGATGCCCTCTCCCATCTGCCTGTAAATTCAGCTCCTAATAGAGTTGGGGAAATTCCGTCTGGTATAACCTTGCTTCAGGTACTTTCATTAGTTCAGTTTCCAGGATCTGCTTCTGATTGTATTATAGCTTCAGAAATAGCAGCTGTGCCTTTCCGGGAAAAGGCAGACATGCAATGCTTCAAGCCGCAGACCCTCATATTGCTATATTTTTGAGGTATTGGCAAAGGGGAGTGGTCCCTACCCGCTATGAAAGGGCCAAAGAGTCTAGGGAAGCATTAGAGTTGGTTCGCCAGTGGAAACGTGTTCGACAGAAAGATGGAATTTTGTATAGAGAAGTCTTCCCGTCTCCAGGAAAGGTTCGCATACTCTAGGTTTTATTGCCCGCGGTCTTAAGGAAGGAAGTTTTGGAAGGTCTCCATGACCATCAAGGGTACCAAGGTATAGAGAGAACAACTGCTTTGGTGAGGGAGAGATGCTTCTGGCCAAATCTGCGACATGATATTGAACAATAGTGTACTAAATGTTAACGCTGTGTGGTTGCCAAAGCCTTACGCGCTAAACTTCGGACAACCATGGGGCATTTGATTGCTTCAAGACCTTTGGAAGTTCTCGCTATTGATTTTACACTTCTGGAGCGGGCGAATAATGGATGTGAGAGTGTATTTGTGGTTATTGACATGTTTTCTAAGTTTACCCAAGCCTACCCAACTCGAGACCAAAAGGCTAGTACGGTGGCCCGTATCCTGACAGAGAGGTAGTTCTACGTTTATGGGGTACTAAAACGTATTCATTCAGATCAGGGGCAAAATTTTGAAGGGGAATTGCTCAAGCAATTGTGCCAACTGTATTCAGAAGAGTAGAACCACAGCATATCATCCTGAGGGAAATGGGCAGTTTGAAAGATTTAATCGCACGTTGCACAATCTATTGCGCAATCTGCCCATTGAAAAGAAAAGGGCATGGCCTCAAGCTTTACCTCAGTTACTGTTCGCTTATAATACCGCTGCCCATCAGTCCACTGGATATTCTCCTTATGAGCCTATGTTTGGCCAGAAGCCAAAGCTTCCTGTGGATGCCCTTTTAGAGAGGGATGAAGAGAGTTCATCGGTGACTGCCCAAGATTGGGTGGTGAGTCATCGGGACTGTCTAGACTCTGTGTATAGTAAGGCTAGGGAGCATTTGCAGGTGGCAGCAGCTCAGCCAGCATGCCACCATCCAGTGTCTGTGCCTATCTTGCCAGTCGGGACTTTAGTTCTGTGTAAGAATCATTTTCCAGGTTGGCATAAGATTCAAGATGTTGCCTATAGGGCACTTTCCCCCTTAGACCTTGGACTTAAGAGGGGTATGATGAAGACAAGTGCTGTCACCGGGACGGTGATCTTTGAAAGAGGGGGTGAATCTAACCGGAATGAGTACGCTATGCCTTTAAGGGGGGCAGGTAACGGGATGAGCTTAAATTCTCGCGGTCATTGTGAAGCTATGTTTGTTCTTGCTTTCCCCTTGAACGAGTGTGTATGTGTGGTTTTCTTCCCCTCCGTTACTGGTGCGTTGGAGAAACTGCTTTTTGACTGCTGCCTTTGACGACGTGGTGTGAGTAAATGTCATTTTATCTATGAAGTCTAATCTAATAAGAGACGCGTTAGTATTAGATACACCGTGTTGTTTTAGGATTATTCCTGTGCTGATAACCTGTTGATTTGAACGCGCTGTGCGTGCAACACTGTGTTGGCTTCAGCTACCTAATGACTGTGCGTATATTCTGATGCTTGTGACAATTCAATGTGAGTCGATGTCTTTTATTTTTATGTGGGAGCATAATCTAATAGGAGACACGTTAGAGTTAAATGCAGGGCCGGTGCTAGCCATTTGGGTGCCCTAAGCACAAATGCTTGGCGGTGCCCCCCCCCCCCCCCCACCCCACCACCCAACCCACCCTACCCACCCTACCCTATCCTCCCCTCCCCAAACAAACACCCACCCACCAAAGAAATAACTACCATTCAGAATTTCTTATTTAGGTTCTCTTTACTTCCAAAATAACTGCTGCAAATGAATAATTGAAACTGAACAATGTAAACACAGAAAGTTAAAAGTGCAAAAAAAAAAGTTTTGTGTAAATAGAATAAGTCTATGAATTTTATAAAGTATGAATTTTAAAGTGCACGTTTTAAACTGCTAATAACCATGCATAACTGCACAGTACAAATTACTCAACAGAGGGACTACATCTCTATAAAGAGTCCATTCTGCTATTCTATAGAACTATATTAAACATTTTCACTACCATCAGTTGTCAGAGGCCCTACAGAGGCACACGTCTACATTTCCTAGCTGCAAAATCAGCTATCAGGTCATCATATGACAGTTTCTGAGCCACGTCCCCATTGATAACCACAAGACAAAATATTCAGGGATTCTACTGAAAACCAGAGGGAGTCTGGCACAGAGATTCACCTTTTTCTCGACTAATTTGGTCTAGGCCTATGTTTTGAAGTACTTAAATTGTCTGGTTGTAATTGGTTGCAATCACTATGGCACATCCAGTTAGAATGCAATAAGGACTCTGATGTTTCTTCTGTAACATTTATTCTCCACCATAAGTCGGGGCAAGTTTGTGGTTCTGAAAATATACATACAAATTGGTAAATAACAATATACAAAAGGATGCCAATAGCAGTACACATAAATGATGTGTAATTATGATAACAATGGACAAATAACAGTACAAAGTACTAAACTGTTACACAAGAAATGAAATCCGCACTTACTAGCCTATAAATTGTCATGTAGGCTTATTTTATCATCATGTAAGAATCCTGTTCTGAGCGGGGCTCGAACTCCCGGCCGTAACGTCATTAGCGCCATTCCGGCTGCCTTTATGTAAACAACACAACGGCGCATTTACGGCATACACATTTAGCTCGCGAATGTACAACAAAGAATATAGCACTCATGGTAAATATATGTAAACATGTCTTATAATAATTATAGTACAGAGGAATACTCGTTCTCCATTAGAATTGTCTATGCACGATTGCGATAGATAAGGATCTATGCTACTAATACTTTCAGTTCGCGGTAAACTATGATTTTAAACAATCATAGTACATTATTATGTACACATGACAGTCCTTCATAACAGCCTATATTACTTTTGTATTGCATTTGTATATTAACATGCTTTTAGAAATATTTTATGTGTTACTAGTAGGCTAGCCTATTGTGATGATTTTTTCACGACCCAGATTTTTTGGTGCCCCCCCAAGCACTTGGTGCCCTACGCGCAGTGCGTGATGTGCGTGTGCGGAGCGCCGGCCCTGGTTAAATGCACACCATGTTGTTTTAGGATTATTCCTGTGCTGATGACCTGTTGATCTGAACGCGCTGTATGCGGGCAACACTGCATTGGCTTCAGCTACCTAATGATTGTTATGAGAGTAACAGCGTGCACAGAGGTTCATACAGAATCGACTGCGTTACAACCCATTTCTGCCTTCAGTGAGACTGTGTCTCAGTCAACAAAGTGAACCATAGCGAATTTTAAGTGAGCATTTTATACGTTTATCAGTGTGTAATGTCTTTTTGTGTAATAAAAAAATGTGAAATGGTTTTAACAGGTCTTAAATCCTCCCTTTTGGTCTAGCAGCCACCGTTTTCTTTTCCCACTAATATTTGAGATTTATTTGATTCATTTGTGTTTTGTTTTTGGGTGTTTATTTGTCCTTTTGTATTGATTTCGTAGTAAAGTTTTCTTGTTTCATTTACTGGTTTACAACTGTATAGGAGATCTTTATATTTGATGTTTGGATGGTTTCATGAAAGACTTTGCTTTTGGGTTAATTTGTTTTGGATTGGTGTGTTTTCTCCCATGTGGTTTATCCAGTTTTATGATTACAGTTTGAGTTATTTTTTTGTGTTATTGTCATTTGTTTCTTATGTAATTTGAGCAACACAACTTTATTTTACTGTCTTTGAGCACTAGATGTATTATTAATTTTGGTATTCTTAATTTGTGGTGAACAGCACTTTTGTCATTCCTTTTTTCAGTGTTTTGTTGTTTGGTGGTGTTTCATTTTTTTGCTGTATTTCTTTATTTAATTTTTTGTTTGAGAACCGTGCTGTGAACCCAGGGGGTTAAATAGTATCAATGAAGAAAGATTGTGAGTAACTAATAAAAATTGACCTTTTATACTCTGGCTTCTAGTTCATTTAATTGAACTACCTGTGTTTACAAATATTATGAGGGTCATCTATCCCGTGAAAGTGGGGGTGGCGTAGTCTATTTAGTCGACATTCTTAAACCGCCATATAGTTGTGGTTACAATTTGTATTAATGTAAAGTTTTTTACATTAATTTCATTCCGAAGAATCTCAAAGTGCTACAAAGGAGAAAAAAAAAGAAAAAAAAAAGAATAACAAGTTAAAAAAAAATCAACCAACACAGACAACTGAACAGAAACAGAGCTGATGGTGAACAGAAACAGGGTTGATGGTGAACAGAAAACAGAGCTGATGGTGAACAGAAAACAGAGCTGATGGTGGAAGTCTCTGTAAGCTCCAGTACACTGTGGTTCACTCCATGTATTACATTTCCCCCAGCGCAAGCGGCTCTATTGCCACATATTCCCAATTCGGCAGTGTCCTGATGACGTCGTCGAGGCATGACAGCTGAAGACCAGATGATGGGTCTTCATGACGATTCAGACGATGGGGGTAACCGCAGCACCATGCAGGAGGCAAACAAAGTTTACAGGGTACTTCTGTGGACACACTGGGGTCGGCACAAAAGTCTAAGCTATTCCACTGCCGCAATGCAGAACAGTGGTGATGCCAAGACTCAGCAGCCGAGAAGCGGAAACATCCAAACATCATGCCGGATGCTGATGACGCTAGCCCGGTGCAAACCTCAGCCACCATGCAGCTCAAGCCCGAGGGAGACCACCGAGACCACCAGTGAGCAGCCGACACCCAGAAGAGAGAGCAGTCGCAGCGAACAACATGAAATGTCCTTCAAACCAGAACCAACCGCAACTATTCAAACATAAACATCAGAGAAGCGGTGGAAAACGGCGAATGGTGAACACCGTCCTCTCAGTAGCTGCCAGCAATCAGCAACAGTCCCAATTGTAGCTCTGACTGTTAGACTAGTCACAAACATAATAAAATAAAATAAAATAAAACCTAAATCTAACTGTACAGTTAACATCATTTGTGGGTGGAGAAGCGGCGAACAGACAAGGCCAGCGTCCTCTCCCCCATGTTGCCTAGCAACCTATTCTGATGACCTAATGACCTATAACTGATGGGACAAGAGAAACCTGCAATTCCTGTGTAAAGGGCCTACTGATTATTAGCTTTACTTGGCATCAAACCTTAACACCCAATGTCACAGCTTAGTGGGTTCATAAAAATGCAAGTTCAGTTAAAGTGTTTTTACAACAAGAGAAATGATGTGTTATAGTTGTTAAATTATATTTTGTGGTGAAGACAGTGGGGAGACTTGTGTCCATTCACAAGCGAACATGGTACTGGCCAAAAAGAGATTTTGCAAGCATTTCTTTGCTTCCAAATCATCACAAATATTGCTTTAGACATATTTTTAAAAAAATTGGTGGTCATGTTAAATGCAATGCAATCACAAGATGTTATAATTATACTAAGCTAAACTATTCAACTTCAGCTAAATAAAAAACACGACAGAGAATTTCGAGGTGCCATATAGGCAAACATTTTTGGACAGAAAGTATTGTCTGTAATAGGGATTAAATATTGGAATAGTTTGCCACAGTCAATAAGATACTGTTCTACTTATCACACATTTAAAGATCATCTTAAAAAGTGGCTTATGATGGCTTATTGTGCCAGCAGTCACAATCACCCTGTAGAACAAGACTGGTTGCCCAATGAAGCTAAGCAGGGTTGAGCCTGGTCAGCACATGGATAGGAGACCTCCTGGGAAAACGTCTCGGGTTATGTATATAACCCTTGTTTCCTGAAAGGGAACGAGCACTGCGTCGGAACAACGAATTTGGGGATACTCCCTTAGCAACAGCGCATCTGAAGTCTGAATGAAACGATTCCAATCTTGATTGGTGTTGCGTCATGAGGTAGATGTGATGGCATACCCGGAAGCTACATAAGGGGGGGGCGGCACATAGAAATGGCAATTATCGCGATAAAGCAAGCGCTCTCAGGCGATACGCGGTGTCATTTCGAGGCAATAGATGTGCCAGGTAGAATGCCAGGCTTCCCACAGACTTCCCTTAAAGCGTCCGTCCATGATTGTGCCCCAACCAGTGAGAAAGGTGTCTGTTGAAGCGGATTTCCGGCAACATGACGCTCCAAGCACTGGACCTTGGGACAGAAACCAGGATTTCCATATAACTAGGGAACGAAGGCATCTGTGTGTTACCCTGATCATACGGAATGGATTTCCCCTCGGGGAGAACCCCCTGGTCTACAGCCATCACTGTTGGGGTCTCATGTGCCTGGGCTAGGCACATCACCGTCCAGACCACACCGATGACCTCGGTGGTGGAACACTGAACTGCAGTCTGTAACCTTTGCCCACGGTACACAGGGCCCCAGCAGATATATTCGGGAGGTATAACCGTGCACCAAAACATTCTGCTTGGGGAACCAGCCTAGAGGCTGGTCTCTGGTACGCACCGATCCTCCTGCCCGACCCCCTGAAGCGGCCACCCGTAGAGCTTAGTCGGGGATGATATTCAGTGTGTGAACATATTCGCTGCCCAGCTGCAGGTCTTACTAGAGGCGGCTGGAGCAGCATTTGTTCGCTGGAAATCGATGTGGCCCGAGCAGGCCACTGAGCTAGGCACACCACAGTCCAAACCACACTGATGAACCTCAGTTGTGGAACACTGAACTGCAGTCTGCACCCTTTTGCCCACGGTACGCAGAGCCAATGTAAATATATTCGGGAGGCATAACCATGCCCCGAGATACTCTACTAGGGGAACCAGTCTCTCGATGCTGGCCTCTGGTACCCACCGAGCCTCCTGACCAACCCTCTGAAGCAGCCACCCGGCAGAGCTTAGTCAGGGAGGATTTTCGGTGTACAAACGCGTTTGCTGTGCAAGTCTTCTAGAGGCGGCTGGAGCAGCATGCATTCACTGGAAATCGGTGTGGTCCGAGCGTCGTAGACGGCGGATCGCAGCATTGACTTCCAAAAGAAAACTCCATGGAGGAAGCGACCTCGATCGCTCTCCGGAAGATTTTCTTTTAGATTAATATATAGATATGTGAACACGATTTGGATGATAGGCATAAAATATCTACTTCAAAAAGTCAGATAAATCCCATTTAATCCCTCAGATTATTAAATGCCACCATAATCACCCATCAATGAACATGGTCTGCATGATAGACTGAATAAACATATCTAACTCCTCAAAGTCAGATAATATTTAATTCATTTTAATTCCTCAGAATTAAAATTCGGCTATAATCACCACCAGTCAATACTGTTTTAATTTATTCATATGGAATTGTCAACTACACTCACTCTGCCTGTGAGATTCGATCCAATTACAACATATTTAGCTTTCATCCCTTGAGATAAAAGACCACAGGCGCGAGGCTGAAATGCCCGAAAAGCTCCCTCAGGAGCTGACTGCTGCCTCGCACCAAACAGTATCGCATGTACAAGGATCGCGTGTGTTCAATTTATTTTATTGCAGACCTGTAATCTACGCGCTGCCCCGGCAACGCGAGATTGAGCCTGCATTATGAAGTGGCGAGCTCTCATTTACTTCACTCCTTCGATGATGAGTACGTCTAATTCCTCCAAATCAAACTACTCAAGCATCTGGTTCTCCACCCGGGGGAAGAAACCGCAGAGCGGGCTTCCGCACGGGGACTGAGGGGATGAGTACTGCCCGAGCGCCCTTATTTTATGAATGAAGTATCGTCTTTGGTGCTTAACGTCACCCGCCTCGTTGCTGTGCACGTCAGACAGCTCAAGCATCGGGTTCTCCACTCCGGGGGAAGATGCCGCACAGCTGGCTTTTACTCGGGAAAGGAGAACATCTGAACTGTCAGCGAGGACTGAGATGGTGCCTCAGCAGTCCCAAGACCCGCTGATAAGTTCATTAGCGAGCCCACTGATTTATGCCGCCTCGTGCTGCCTAAACAGACGCGGGACAGATGAGGCTGGCCAGCCTTTTTTGAGCATGTGGCCAGCAGAGAGCGAAGCACCCTGAGCATCAGCTTACCACAATGTCATATGCGACACCCCTCGAAAGCCGCCCTAGCATGCTGAACACCCAGGCACTTCACACAAAACGAATGTGTGTCCGAGCCCGCATGAAACGGGGACACGGGTGCACACATTGCTTGAACTCTCTCAGTCGCCACTCACACAATATATATTTTTGACAGACAACAATAAATAGACAAACAATTGACACAGAGCGCTATGCTGAAGAGTGATAACTGCCGTTACTATGCACCGGCCCCCCTTATGTAGCTTCCGGGTATGCCGTCACATCTACGTCATGGCGCAACACCAATCAAGATTGGAATAGTTTCATTCAGACTTCAGATGGGCTGTTGCTAAGGGAGTATCCCCAAATTCGACTCTCTGTGGTCATTAAATATCCCAGGCATCCTGGCCAAATTTGCCCATTGCTCTCTGTCCATCATGGCTTTCTAATAATCCCCATAGACTGATTGGCTTCATCACTCTGTCTCCCCTTCACCAATAAGCTGGTGTGTGGTGGACATTCTGGTGCAATATGGCTTCTGTCGCATCATTCAGGTGGATGCTGCACATTGGTCGTGGTTGAGGAGATTCTCCCCTTCTATATGTAAAGCACTTTAAATACTCAAAAAGTGCTATAAAAAATGTAACTAATTATTATTATAATTCATTATTATGATAAAAATATTTCTGAAAACTTTTAATTAGAAATTTTAAATAATATGTTGGGGCATTTGTCTTTTATGTAGTGTTTTATGTACACTATACGTATTGCCAAAAGTATTGTGACGTCCATCCAAATCATTAAATTCAGGTTTTCCAATCATTTCCATGAATGGCCAAAGGTGTGTAAAATCAAGCAATGAGGCATGCAAACTGCTTCTACAAACATTTTTGAAAGAATGGGTCACTCTCAGGAGCTCAGTGAATTAAGTCCATTCCTGAAAATTTCTCACTTCTAAATATTCCACGCTCAACTGTTAGTGGTTGTTAGAAAAAATTTGGATCAACAACAACAACAGCAACTCAGCCACGAAGTGGTAGGCCACATAAAATCACAGAGCTGGGTCAGCGCATGCTGAGGCGCACAGTGCGCAGATGTCGCAAACTTTATGCAGAGTCAATACTTGATACGCAGAGAACGGTACTTGACTGAATGTATTGTACCAATTGTAAAGTTTGGTGTAGGGGGAATTATGATGTGGGGTTATTTTTCAGGTATTGGGTTTGGCACTTAGTTCCAGTGAAAGGAACATTTAATTCTTTAGCATATCAAAACATTTTGGACAATTTCATACTTCCAACTTTGTGGGAACAGTTTGGGGATGGCCCATTCCTGTTCCAACATGAATGCACACCAGTACACAAAGCAAAGTCATGGATGAGCAAGTTTGGTGTGGAGGAACTTGACTGGCCTGAACCTCTGACCTCAACCTGATAGAACACATTTGGGATGAATTAGAGCGAAGATTGCGAGACAGGCCTTCTTGTCAAATATCAATGCCTGACCTCACAAATGCACACAACTGTGTTTATGGAATTTTTTGACCATTCTTCTAGAATGAAAAATCCCAGAAACACGCTTGTAAACCTTGTGGAAAGCCTTCCCAGAAAAGTTGATGCTGTTATAGCTGCAAAGAATGGACCAACTCCATATTAAATCCTAAGGATTAAGAATAGGATGCCATTAAAGTTAATGATATAATTATCATATCATTATAATTCCCATAACTTTTGGGAATATAGTGTATATTTGATTATGTGTTTTGGGGTGTACCTGCCTAGGGACTGCGGATTATAGACTGTTACTATAATCCAGTTTGTTTACATTTTTTATTGCATACTAATGTTCATTAACATGCATTGTCAAATAAATAAACAAATACAAAATACAAGAGTGATATGCAGGAGAGGGTATTGCAGGCCTGCAGTTCAAGTTTCAGCCCTCACTGCAACTTGTCACCAGTGAGCCAACAAATCTGTTTTTAATCAGGTAGGTGGTAGGATGAGGTATATTTAACTCTGCAAAGAGGCAGTAAAGATAGTGGACATGACCTACAGGACTAATATGATAAAGTAAAGAGCAGAAAATCCCTATGGTGATGCTATACTGTGGTCAGAAGATTTGCGAGTTCGCACTGCAAAAGACTATACACTCTGGCTTTTGCAAGCCCCATGTGGGAGCAAGTACCCCAACGGAATCTGACCCAATGCAGTGTAAAGGCATTACATAGGGAAAAATAACAGTGTTTCTTTTCACTCAGCTGTTGATATTGTGCATTACAGTCTCCCTGGGCTTGATTGCCTGCCAAAGAAAATGCCAGAGAGGTTGTCTTTTTTGAGGCTTGTTTTTGTTCCACATTCAATGCTTTTCATCAAAGAAGCAGAGACCATGCGAGAACGAAATACACAACAAAGAGATTATTACATTCATTTATTAATAAAACATCCATCTTCTGTATATCCATATTACAACTTATCTGAATACAGGCATCTGAGGTATATTTGTCTGGAGTGGTTATGATGGATTTTGGTGAACAGTATTTTATCAGAGAGGGGGAAGCAATGTGCAGAGATGTAAAATATCAAACAATACTTAGAACAAAGACCCTCTGGGAACAAATGGACAGAAAATAACAAAAAATTAAAGAATACAATGCATGTTGATGTTTTTGTTTACAGAGCATAGGGGAACTTTTGGACAAAATTATTTTGAGCTTCATGTTTTTAGACAAAAATTAAAATAACTTGTACCTCTGTAAAATACACATAACAATCATTACAATATTACAATAAAATTGAAATAATTTCCAAAAATGTGAAAGAAAAATATAGCAGTATGTGTCATTGCTTATGAGGATGTAATAGATATGCTGGGAACAACATTTCAGAAACATTTATATCAGATTTTATATTAAAACAAAAGCACGGGTAATGGTACATTTAAAAAATCTTTGGCTTAAACATGTACTGTGTGTATGGATTGGTCTCAGTATGACTCATTTAGCCTTTTACATAATATGAAAATATTGATTGATGGTAAGACTTAGATGGAGACTAGAGATTATGTGTCATATGCACACCCATTCATACATACACATGTCAAGGCCAGCACAATGAAAAAAAAAAAAAACAACACAAACAAATAATGTAAGAAGACACATTTGCATTTTAATATCTATCCATTTAGTCATGTTTTGGATTTTCAGATAAAACATTCAGTTTTTGATTTACCGTAAATGTATTTTGTCCCAGTAAATATTTTATGATAATATGCACATTTCTATGAAGAATGTATTCATTGAAACAAGTTGCAAATGAATCTACATATTTTAATTTACTATGTACTGTGTACAAATTAGATCATTTGCTATTAAAATAAAGGAATAAAGAGTTTAGCAATGTTTTTATTCTCTGAAATGGCTATTAAAATCTCATTGAACTATACATCATATTCTTGGTATAATTGGGTAGCTTTTATAGTTTAATTTTCTGCATTTACTCAGATTGACCAGTGGCAGTATAAGCAGTGGATGTATAGTAGTATTGCTACAAATATGTATCATGCTACTGTTATCGCCAATTCACAATTTTATGTGATATTAACAATGTGGTAAAAAAAATACAGTATCTCTATATAATCTTCACTTTAGATTTGACATGGTGTATGAAACAGTGTACTGAGACAGCTT
This sequence comes from Pseudorasbora parva, assembly GCF_024679245.1. Classification (NCBI taxonomy): domain Eukaryota; kingdom Metazoa; phylum Chordata; class Actinopteri; order Cypriniformes; family Gobionidae; genus Pseudorasbora; species Pseudorasbora parva. The sequence goes on from NC_090187.1 coordinate 18,108,539, forward strand.
CCCCTCTCCGTATATAGCTCAAATACACTGGTGGAGTTGAGCATAGCGGCCATAGCTTAAAGCATTGAGAGCATTTCTCAGCATCTGCCATAATGGTCTAAGAGTCAGCAGAGAGGTGAGAGGGTCACGGACCACAGGCCCTCAATATAACCCTCATCTTCTGTTCCTTGAGGAATCACCACACCCGACAAATCTTCTCAGGCACCATGTAGTCTTTTTTCTGGCACTGGAAGGCTTTGGCAAACTCTGGGAAGTTCTGTAATGACCCAAGAACTCTGCACAAAGAGAAATGACAAAGTAGAGATTACCAACCAGCACAATCTAACATTAATGTAACAGTCTGAATATATAAAGACAGATTTACATCACTGTAAGTAAAAGATAGTTAACATACCTAAACTTCCCTGGACTGTGGACATCAGTTTTGATGGAATTGACAGCATGCTCAGGTCTATGTGTTCCACACCAAACCTTGAACACAAAATACAAATGTTCAAGAGCTTCATTGAGGCAAAAATATTTATCAGACCATATATGACCTATGCTAAATGTTTAATTAATTCAATATATCTCACAAAAAAAGAAAACAATATGCAGATTAAAAGCAAATATATGAAGCTTAAACTGTTATAATTGTTCTGTTAAATCTTGTGTATTTGAAATGTCAATAATTTTTGTTTGGTGTTAAATGTTATCATGGTAATGAAGTTTTAAGGCAATGAATGAAAATTGGATTTAACTATACACAGAAAGGGTTAGTAAGTAATTTGTTACACTACAGTACATTTTGTGCACTTCTTTGTGGTTAATGTTTTTAAACTTAACCGTTCACTTGTAAGTGCTTCACTGTAAGCTAGATTTTTGAAGGAGAAAAAATAGGGGGAAATGTGATCATCAACACAATGTCACAAAGTGTCAGTGTCAACTTATCTTAAATTGAAATAAACATGTAGTATTCCTTTATTTTCTTAATTATAAGAATATAAAGAGTTTCACCTGTGCAAAGTTAAGGAAAAAGAGTTGCTCATGATTGAGATCAATTCCAGGGAGAGGAGCTTCTTTTCCATGTTTTTTCACATAGTTTTGGTAGGCCTGAAAAGGTGATAGCACAGTTAAGGATGAATCTTGGGAGGCAGTTACTGGAAACAAACTTTTTCTCTCTCAGAATTAAAAAAAAAAAATTAACATCAGACATGAAGTTTCATCTCACAGCCAAATGCTTTCTGAAGATAATATGAATCACATGTGATCTATGAATCGGTGACAGATTTGTGATTGTATCTTATATACTGTAAACCATATTTGATGGTTCAGTGAGAGCTAGTATTAAACACACTGAACTGTAGCCCATGAACCATTTTCTCCCCCTTCAGCTTCTCTAAGAGTCTAAACCATTAAGCCGATTCCTTCTGTCATCACAGTCTGACTGAAATCTATCCACGGCGGAACAAATTGAGATGCCTTCTCTGCTCAGGCAGCATATGACAATCTATCATCATGTCTTTATTAACCTTTTTTAACCTTGAAATGTTGGGCCATTTTGCAAATGAGAAAGTGTATTAAATTAAAATATTCTTCTGGCAGTAAAAATGGATGTCAAAAGAACTGCAAAAAAGATGTCCTGCCCTTACTTGATAGGACTGGCGAATGCCCCCATTGTCAGCAATGTTCTCCCCAAGGGTATTATTCCCATTTAGCTGTTCACACAAAGGACAGAAGAGAGAGAAAAATAAGAAAGGGGATGGAAAATAAGACCGTAATTTAGATGTCTTTCTACATCTCTAGAAAATTGCAGCTTATTCTAGTTCCAGGAAATCTATTTGTGTACAATAAGGTCCAAATTGCTGTTGTCAGAAATGCACAGACAGCTATGAATAACCCATGACAGAGGCATGAAAATCTTATGTGCCACATAAGTAGGGTAGCTAGAAGTGTAGTATTTTCTGTTAAACAATGTTTGCTAAATGGTTTACGCTGGGAAGGTTTATTGGACTGGCCATTACATTATTTGTCATAATGTACATTATAATTCCCCTCATTGTGCTACATATATTTATATATAAAATAAAAATTGTAAAATAAATGGAATTTAAACATGATCATGTTCTGATTACACAGTTATTGACTCTGTTGTGAATTAGTGTGAATCAGTGTAAAGACATTTGATGAAATACATTTTGTCCATTCGCCAAATCCCAAGAGTAGTTCCCATACTGGTCAACAATGCATTTGGAAAGCTCATGGAATTTCTGAGTCGAAGATGGAGTCCACCAGTCTTTGAGGTCACCATCTTTATCAAAATTACGTCCTGAACAAGAAAGAAAATGCAAAGAGCTTAAACTTACAACAGCGTTATGTGCAGAATTATTAAGGGAAATTTGTTTCTAGCCTGATACCATTGTCATCAAAGCCATGAGTGACCTCATGTCCAATGACCATTCCGATGCCTCCGTAGTTCAGAGACCACGGCTGACCTTTACCAAAGAATGGCGGCTGAAGAATTCCTGCAGGGAATACTGAGAGAAAGCAAATAATATCAATGTATTAATAATTAATTAATTGATCAGTCATACCTGAATTATTTTGTTTAATTACTGCTACATTGTGCAAATGCATTAAAAGTACCTATTTGGTTTCTGCTAGATGAGTAGAATGCATTGACCACAGCAGCTCCTGTGATCCACCTTGAATTAAAGATGCATATCACCTTAATATCAAATGATAGATCTGATTCATTAGGGTTTTATAGCAGTTACTAAACTCCGAAAATAACAGCTATTTTACAGCAATTTTGGGGGGACATTATGGAAAGAGGTCTTACTCTTCTTTGTTCACTTTGACTCTCAGTTTCTTCAGGCGTTTCTTCTGACCAAACTCCAAGTTCTTCAGGATGTTCTCAAAGTATTCTTCTGGATTATAGCTTAACTGATAAATGTTTTTGCACAACAGATTGGTTTCAAATGGTTCAAATCAGCACTGTCCAAACCTACTCCTGAAGGGCTACTGTCGAGTAAAGTTTATCTCCAACTTGCCTCAAATCACCTGCCTCAAAATTTCTAGTATACTTAGTAAGTATACTTGATAAGCTAGTTCAGATGTGTTTCATTGGAGTTGGATCTAAATTTTGCAAGATAGTGGCTGCATCTGAAATTGCACACTGCTCTACTATAGCAGGCAAAAAACTGTATGTGACAAACAAAGTATGTCCGATATTCACAGTACTCATAAAAAAAGTAGGCAAAAAGTCCTGGATGACCTACTTCTTTCGACGAGATTCTAAAATGTGCATATGATGGACACTTTACTTTCCCGTGAGGTCACAGGAGAGGATTTACGAATGGCAGAGAAGCAACGCAACTGACGCTGGTAGGTCATGTGATAATGACAGCATATCGAATGTAGTACATCCTGATTGCATACAAAATACACATATTCATACAATATAGAACATTCTTGTTTAGCTGTCGTTAAGTAATTACTCATTCAAAATAAGTACCTACTCAACAGAGTATGCAATTTCAGACACAGTCAGTGGCCCTCCATTTGCAGGATTGGACACCTATGGTTTATCTTTTTGAACTTGTCGTTACTTGTAGTTACTCACATCTTGGTACTCCTGGTCCAGATATGTGTTGTTCATGATGTTTTCTGAGAAACCAATTCTTTCTCTTATTGCTCGGGCCTGCAATGATGAAGATGATAGAAAAATAGTTAAAGTAGTTTTTACATATTTAATACAATAGATCTGGGGCAATCCTTTTATTTCCTCAATTTAGTTTTCCATGGAATGAACTTTCAAAGTTACCCTTTGCCATGTCTTAGTTCAAGTCTTTGTTGATTATTTGATCAGCAGTGATTATACAGTACCATTAAGCTTAAACTTGAAAAATAGATCTGAAAATAAGCCTAACCTTCTCCTCGGCAGCTTTCTTAGTTTCTGAGTCCATCCAGGCTAGATCATCCAGATTGCTTACAAATACCTCTCTGATGTTAGTAATCATCTCATCCATCTGAGCAAAAAAAACAAAGAAGGGCATCATAAGACACCATTTCTCCACAGAAATTCCATACATGCTCTGGTTAGGTATTGTTAGGTTGTGTTCATACTGTTTTTAGATATGAGTTAAAAAAAAATGTCGGCATTTTACATTGAAAGGATCAACAGGTACAAAGGAGCAACAAGATGTCTATGATACAATAACAAACAGCAAACAGGTTAAACCCCTTTTTGTAGGCTTAAGGAATTTAGTACAAGTCCAAACTTTTATGTGGTTTAGACAAGTAGCAAGTATGCAGAGTGTTTAGTGGCAGGTCTAATCTATAAGGAGAAACGCTAACATTTCTCCTTTTCAATTGTTTATATTTTATATATTTTCCTAACAATTATGAACAGTTTTCTATTCTTTATCACCGATTCAAAACTAATGACCTGTGTGTACACAACAAAACTGTATGTCTATTCTGTTTATGTTTGACAGTGATAAAGTTATGGAAAAATGGAAAAAAGAATCAGCTATCTGTAACCCATTTTCACACTCTGCATGATGGATTTGTTTTAATTGGAACTAACAAGATCTTTTTTTCTCATTTATAAAACTGGCAGACTGAGATACCACTGATAGCTCACTCAATGCTGTTCTCATTACTTCGAGATAGACTACTGGACAGATAGGCAGTGCTGTATCAGGCTAATAATTGGCATATACTTCATGTGCATATCTGTAATGTTATCACGGTGACCTCAAATCCACTGGCATGGCATGGATGTGAGGAATGATTTGTGGGAGGGCCTTGTAGCGGTCACCTGATCAGACACACACACCCACAAGTCCACATGCTAACGCTTGCTGTTATGCATGTGCTTATGCAGAAGTGTACGGTCATAAAACCAAATGCTGCTGACATGTGCCAAAAACACAAAGTCATCAAGCAAGCTGATATTCATCGATGTTCACAGGACATCCAGTGCATGAAATGATTGTACACATAAGGTTAATATATTCACAAATAAGACATCATACATGTCTGCTTTAGACATTCGGTAACACTTTGTATTATGTGACTTTGACTACTATGTACTTTCATAAAAAAATAAGTATAATTATTATGTTTATGTATTTTTAAACACTTGCTGCTACGGGGGGTGGGGGGTGGGGGGGCGGAGGAGGAGAAGGGGTAGAAAAAGGTAAATAGTATAATTATAGCTGTAATTACTAGGGGTGTCCCAGACTAAGGAATTACACATTGGAATCAGAATTGTTGAATCTTTCTATAGTCAACCGATAGTCGAATCCTCTATGTGTATGTAAATGGTTGGGAGACACTAGTCAGTAGAAGGGTAAAACTATTTTCATTTTCCTTTACACACTGCACACAGCAGCAACTTTTAAAGTGATCAAAACTTCCTGCCAACTGACAGACAAACTGACAATGGCTTTCTTATTTAGGTTTAAATAAAAGGTAATGTAGTGGATAAACATTCGTAAAATGACAAATGTATGAAAAAACATTTTGATAAATAACATTTTGAGTGCGTTTACATGCCGCACAGCGCCCGCGTCTCAGGTATCTCACACCGGACATGCACATTATATATGCGCAAGCTCAATTTTGAATCGACTTCTGACAGAAAAGCTGCAAGATGGGTGTATCTTGTAGCACAGGGTGAAATCAGTATATACATTGACGATTTGAGGGAAATATAACATAAATTTAATATAAAATCTTGAAATGGCTCTCTGTGGTGCAGCAGGATTTAAACAACTTCATAAGTCGGCGCGGACAGGCGGCAACTGTACATGACAGCCGATGTGCGTACACTCATTGAAAACAACGTGTCTGAATTTTAAAGACGTGACACGACGCTGAGCTTCGTGTCCGGTGTGCGACCCCCTTAAAGGGGCTACCCACCAGATGTGAAGCTCAGCTTAGGGCCGTGCCATGTCTTTAAAATATTGAGCACCCCCATATTGCTAAAACGGTATGATCCTCGTTTCATAACACCTGTGAAGATTCAATTGTGAGATCGGTGGTCGAATCCGGCTCTGCATATTGATGCATCTAATTTTCGACTATTTTGGGGTCACCCGTAGTAAATATAGAAATGAATTACAGATAAAAGTAAATACAGGTAATTATAATATAAGTACAATGTAAAATATGTAAGTACATATTAAGTGCATTTGATAATGATTCATTTAAATATTATTACACAGTAGTTAAAGCCACCTAATATAAGGTGGGACCAGACATTCAACTAACTAAATTTGCAAATAGCAAATACATGTTAACTAACTCTCATTAGGGTATTAGTAGACTGTTAGGTTAGGGTTAAAGACTACGTGGCTGCACACATATTCATTCAAAGGCACATGTCTATAGACTAAACACCTTAAGTGCATGAGCATGACATCACCATTTTCACAGATTTGTGTTTTTGAAGTTTACATGTGGAAGGTAATGGTATTGTTTTCAAAAACTTGCACTTTGAAACCTGTTTCAAAGTTTGCATTCTCAGATCACCAAAATGCTATAGTAAAAGTAATGCATAGCGCATTAAAAGTTTTCTGTTTTCAGTTGAAAATGGTGTTGTGTAAATGGACCCTAAATTAATAACTAATGATTTTTAATGATTGAACAGAAATATATCAACACTGAACTTACTTTAAAGCCCACTGAATGCCTTGAAATGCACAGCACTATTCAAAGTGTTGACGCAATTTCCCCTGAAAGAGGAAGATGCAGCTTCAGCATCTATTTAGGGGCAGGATGCTTTAGATTCTAGAGAGCATTTGATTGAACAAAGGATTTTAAATTGCTGTGATTAGAGGTCTTCACGGGTCCAAAAATTTGCACCCGAACCCGAAGAGACCCGCAATGTTCAACACAGACCCGAAGGGACCCGTCTATTATTTCAAAAACTGGACCCGGACCCGTGCAGATCCGAAAAATGCCAAAAATATATTACCCGGAACCGACATGGACCCGTCTATTATTTGATAGCTGGAACCGAACCCATTGATTGGGAAGACACAGACGCGACTGGACCCGATTGTCTCATATTACACAATATAACGTTACTGCTGTTAACAAGTTAATGAACAATCTGCGAAAAATAACTTTGTCTCAGTCAGCCTACCTAACGATAGCCTTTGTCTTCCTTGTACCTTGATTGTGATGTATTACAATATTCCTCATTAATTGTTCCAAGCATGCTTAATTCACTCATTTCAGCTGTAAAAGTCAATTTTATTTCACAGTGACGGGTTTATGAGTTAATTCGCATAATAACTTTGACTGTTTGCCCTTTTGAACTAATAACTATTGCTCGTTTAGTGCCATGGCCGCTTGCGTTACCATTATTTATTTGCCATAATCTCTCTGAGCCAAGTCTGACTAGCAGAACTTTAAGATTAAACAAGACGGTTCATTCATATTATTTTTAAAGTCATTACAGTCACTGCGGAAGCTCAGGTTGCCATAGAAACATGACACGCGCTTGAGACTGCACTCGCGCGTCAGCTGGAGCAACCTGAAATATGAGCCTTTTTTTTACGCAATTTGAGCATCACAGAAAACATTTATGTGACAGTTCACCTGAGGTCTTGTTGCTGATTTGAAATATATTCTTGAGTACATTATTACCGCGCGCATGCATTAAATCTGCCCACTTTCTAAACGGCTGAGAGAGCGCGCTTGTGTTTTTGTTGTTGTTGTGCATTTCTAAACCTCATTTCCCGGCTCACACATTTCTTATCCTAATTTAGCAATTTGTAAGTTACACAAAACACACAAGCCGCGCTGACTCTCACGGCCAGGTGTTCTCCGAGTCCGATTGACGTATTATATAGGCTACAACATTAACAGACCCGGGAACCGAAGTAATAGATTAGGACCCGACCCGGACCCGGCTGACCATTTAAAAAATAGACCCGAACCCGTACGGGTCCCGGGTCGGATCCCGGGTCCACGGGTCTCGGGTGCCCCGTGAAGACCTCTAGCTGTGATGTCATAAAAACCTGTGATCCATTTTAGCGGAAGTGAGAGACTGTACATTTTGAATGCCTCCTAAATTAGAATTTTGTCACAGTTTTGGAACACACCACCTTTTTCTTAACCTTAAGGTTAACATGCTAAAATAAAATAAAAAATACATTATTTCAGGTAAATTGGACAATGACTTTCTTCTAGAACTGATGTAGGATAGAGTCAAAATAATATTTGTTGTATTCATTTCCTGTTATATCACTATATAAAGCTGCTTAAAAAATATGTATTGTAAAAAGCACTATATAAATAAAGGTGGCCTAGAAATGGTTGTGCGTGAAAATCCCAGTAACTGAGCAGATTGTAAAATACTCAGACCGGCCCGTCTGGCACCAACAACAATGCCACGCTCAAAATTGCTTAAATCACCTTTCTTTCCCCTTCTGACATTCAGTTTGGAGTTCAGGAGATTGTCTTGACCAAAACCACACCCCTAAATGCATTGAAGCAACTGCCATGTGATTGGTTGATTAAAGAATTGCATTAATGAGAAATTGAACAAGTGTTCCTAATAATCATTTAGGTTAGTATATATCACTTTTGAACAGAATGATATTGGTCATCATGTTCATTCGAAAAGTAAATTATGCAAATGAAAGGAAAAAAAGAGAGAAAATATTTTGATCTATTTAATTGTTTGTATTTAGGTTACAAACATGCAAAAATATAGGATGTTAGTGTTAAAGGAGTCATTAATGTAGTAGAAATGTGAAATTATTTTTTAATTTGGTGCTTTCTAGATTGAGAAAAGACAGAAAATGTATTTTTGTCTCATGGGGATGAAAGACAACAATTCCCAGAATGCTTCGCTGCCCTACGAGGCCATTCCCAAAGCCACCACTACTAGATTACTGAATCACTGATCACTTTCCCACCGCGATCACAATCATCTTCATAAAATCAGTTCAGTTAGAGAACAGACACTACAATTAAAAATTGAACGTGTTTGTTCAATATGTGATTTAGCCCCTGAGGGAGTCTCAGTCACAGCCCAAAACGCTGCAGGAGTCACATTGACAGTCATGGATGAGCTCATGATGAGAGCTGAGGTAAACGCGACAGCACTCGCGGCATAGATTCACAGCGTTTTCATTTCATGCCTTTAAAGCTTAACTTTCATAGGAATTAGTTTGAGAAGTTGAAAGACTTAATTTGCTCTTCTGGCCGTGCAGTTTAAACATGAATGCCTGAGGCTGCAGCTGCAAGCTGATTGCTGAGTGCTGTGTGATCGGCAATCCCCCACCCGCGACTTGAAAACATGCGCAAATGGCTCCCTCTGCTGGCTGTAGTCTTTAGCCTCTGGCCAACAATTACTCAGATGGCGCAAATTGACGATATTTGCTTAATGAGAGGAATTTTTCCAGAAATAAAATGCTTAAATCTCTTGTCTCAGGGGGATATGAGGAGGGGAAGCACAATCATTTGAATATACTCCACGGTTTTTACTGATACAAACACATATGCTAATTGCTGAAGTAACCCTTTAAAGTGTAATTTCCTCCCTGAGAGGGAACGAGCACTGCGTCGGAACGACGAAATGGGGATGCTCCCTAAGCATCAGCGGCTCTGAAGTCTGAATAGAAACTAGACCAATCCGATTGGCGTGCGTGATGACGTCATTGTGACGGCGTACCCGGAAGTATAAAAGGGGAGCCGGCGCATAATGGCGGCAGTTTTTTGCTCTGAAGCATGCGCTCCAGGCGTGCCGAGGTGTGGCGGCGCGACGCAGTGCTCGTTCCCTCTCAGGGAACAAGGGTTATATACATAACCCGAGCCGTTCCCTATATCGAGGGAACTTCACACTGCGTCGGAACGACGAAATGGGGATGAGTACCCACTAGGCCACACCGAGGGTAGCGCCTGCCCTAGTGTGAAGCCGGAAAACCGGGCACAGCTAGGACTGGAGCACCCTAGCGCCAGGCGTCGCAGGGAGATCTAGGCTGTAAAATCTGATAAAAGTGTGCGGGGTGGCCCACCCAGCCGCCTCACAGATATCCTGCAAGGGGACCCCAGAAAGGAGGGCCACTGAAGAGGCCATGCCTCTGGTGGAATGAGCCCTCACGGCCAAGGGTGAAGGCAAATTGCGCACCCGATAGGCCATGGTTATTGCCTGGACAATCCAATTACTGATTGTCTGAGTAGAAGCAGGCAACCCTTTCTTAGGTGAACCGAAGCACACTAACAGCTGCTGAGATCTTCTCCATAGTGCAGACTTCTCCAAATAAACTCTAAGTGCCCGAACCGGGCAGAGTAGGTGAAGTCTCCCTTCTTCCGCCGTCACATGAGGCGGAGGATGAAATGCCTGTAGAACCAGTGACCTGACCACCCTTGATGGGACCTTAGGTACGTAACCCGGCCTAGGATGCAAAATAGCTTTTACTCCACCCGGGGCAAACTCCAGGCAAGTTGGCGTTACCGCCAAGGCCTGGAGATCTCCCACTCTCCTAAGAGAGGTAATAGCGAGGAGAAAAGCTACTTTAAAGGTCAGGTGTTTTGGTTCCGCCAGCTCCAATGGTTCGAAGGGGGCCTCAGCCAAACCTCCGAGAACCACTGCCAAGTCCCAAGTAGGAACTCTGGACTGAGCCACAGGTCTCATCCTCCGAGCCCCACGGAGGAACTGTACAACCAACTGGTGCCTACCCAAAGGCCCATCACCCAGAGGTGTGTGGAAAGCCGCAATGGCAGCCACGTACACCTTGAGTGTGGACGGGGTCAGACCCGCGGAGAAACGATCTTGGAGGAACTCCAGCACTGAAGCCACCGGGCAGTTAACTGGGTCCACCTCACGTTCCCCGCACCAAGTGGAAAAGACTTTCCACTTGAGGCTGTACAGTCTCCTGGTAGATGGAGCCCTGGAGCTGAGTAAGGTCTCTACCAACCCTGCCGACAGGCCAGCCTCTAGGTACCTGGCCCCATCAGGGGCCAGACCCAAAGGTTCCAAATCTCCGGACGGGGGTGAAATATCGTGCCCGCCGCCTGAGACAGGAGATCCCTCCTCAGAGGAATCTGCCATGGTTGACCTGCCAGCAGAGCTATGATATCCGAGAACCAAACCCGGGTCGGCCAACGGGGCGCCACTAGCAGTAGGCTGACCCCTTGTTGACGGACCCTCTCCAGGACTCCCGGGAGCAGAGCGATCGGGGGAAAGGCATACAGACGCAGCCTCGGCCACGTCTGCACCATGGCATCCAACCCCAGCGGGGCTGGATGCGTGAGAGAAAACCACAGTGGACAGTGGGACGTCTCGCGAGACGCGAACAGGTCCACTTCCACTGGGCCGAACCTCTCGCATATGGCCTCCACCACTTGCGGGTGGAGCCGCCACTCCCCGGGCCTCAGCCCCTGCCTTGACAGGATGTCTGCTCCCTGATTTTGAACCCCTGGGACATACATTGCCCTGATGGACAACAGTTTCCCCTGGGACCATAGGAGAATCAGATGCGCCAGTCTGCATAGAGGGCGCGATCTCAATCCTCCCTGGTGATTGAGGTACGCTACGACAGCCGTATTGTCTGTCCGTACCAGGACATGTTGGCCGCGGAGGTCCGGGAAAAAGCTCCTGAGAGCTTTGTAGACCGCCATCATCTCCAGGCAGTTGATGTGCCAGGAGGAATGACGGCCCTCCCACGGGCCCCTCGCAAAGCAGCCGTCCATGACCGCGCCCCAACCAGTGAGGGAGGCGTCTGTTGAAACGGATCTCCGGCAACAGGACGCTCCCAACACTGGCCCTTGGGACAGAAACCAGGGTTTCTTCCATATGACTAGGGAACGAAGGCATCTGCGCGTTACCCTGATCATACGGAAGGTATTCCCTCTGGGGGAAAACCCCCTGGTTTTCAGCCACCACTGGAGGGGTCTCATGTGCAGCAGGCCGAACGGTATCACGTTGGACGCTGCCGCCATGTGCCCCAGCACTCTCTGAAAGCGCTTCACAGTGATGCTGTGGCCTAGCCTTATTCCCGAGACCATCGCCAGTACGGTCTCGACTCGCGCGGGAGACAATTGTGCCCGCATCGTAGTCGAATCCCATACTATCCCTAGGAACGTAATCCTCTGGGATGGCGTCAACACGCTTTTCTTCGTGTTGAGTCTCAGCCCCAAGCACTTTATATGGGTCAGAACGACATCTCGTGACGAACCAGTCCTCGGACTGGATCTGACTCACGATGGTGGGGATCGTGAGCATTTTGAATTTGAACCTCCTGAGAGATTGATTCAAATGCCGTAGATCTAGAATTGGACGCAACCCCCCATCCTTTTTGGGAACTATAAAGTACCGGCTGTAGAACCCGGACTCCCTTTCCGGCGGAGGAACCTGTTCTATGGCTCCCTTCGCCAGTAAGGTTTTTACTTCTAGTTCCATTACCCGAGCCTGCTCTGGTACCACTGCAGTCCAGTTCAACCCCCTGAATTTCGGAGGAGGGTGACCGAACTGCAGTCTGTAACCTCTCTCTACAGTCTGCAGGACCCAAGTAGAAATACTCGGAAGGCATTTCCATGCGCCGAGATAATCTACTAAGGGAACCAGCCTCTCGAGGCTGGCGTCGGGTGTTACACGAGGCTCGTCCCCAACCCCCTGAAGCGGCTGACCGGCAGGGAGAAGCTGGGAACGAGTCTCTATGTGCGGACGCGCGAACTGTCCCACCGCAGGTCTTTCCAGAGGCGGATGGGACAGCGTGCGTTCGGAGGAAATCAATGTGGCCCGAGGCGTCGTAGACGGCGGGATTACCACACTGATTTCCCCAGGGCGCCCCGAAGAGAACAACCTCGGTTGTCTCTTCGTGGGGGGGACCGCCCTTAGAAGCCCTGCCGAGGCTAGGACTTCTTCCCGGCAGCCTTCCGCGCCTGAAGGACGTTCCTTAGATCGCCCTTAGGAGCGGTTGGCTGCTGGTGAGAGCGCCGCTTCTGTTGCCAGGCTCCCGGAGGAGGGGCTCTAGAGGCGACGCTCTCTTTTTGCATCTGCCGATGCGAGGAGCTGGCAGACGGCTGAGGCTGCCCGCTAGGGCCAGCCTTTCCTGGTTTAGAGCGGCGAGGGAGAAATTGCTGGAAGGCCGCTGACTGCTTCTTCGCCTCCTGGTGTCTGGAGACCACGGCGTTAACCGCGTCCCCAAACAACCCAGAAGGCGAGATCGGGGAGTCAAGGAGAAACGATCTGTCTTTCTCCTTTATCCCCGACAAATTCAGCCAGAGATGTCTCTCCACAGTTACCATTCCAGCTAAGGAGCGGCCGATGGCACGGGCCGTCTCCTTGGTAATGCGGAGAGACAAATCTGCGGCCTTCCGCAGCTCTAGAATGTCCTCCGGAGAGGGACCTTCCCCCTCGTCTAGCTCTTTCAGGAGGTCGGCCTGGTAGGCCTGCAGAATGGAAAGAGTGTGCAGGGAACTACCAGCCCGACCAGCCGCCATATAAGCCTTGCCCACCAAAGCCGAGGTGTCACGGCATGGCTTGGTGGGCAGCACCGGAGCTTTCAGAGACGATGCCGATTCGGGCGAAAGATAGCTCGCGAGAGCATCTTCCACCCGCGGCATCGCCCCATAGCCCGCCTCGCGTGCCCCCAGAACATTGGAATAATCCAACACCGGGGGATTGGAAACACGCGAGGAGTAGGGCTTCTTCCACGATCTGCACACCTCGGCGTGCAGATCTGGGAAGAAAGGTAAGCCCCGGCGCGGTGTTTGGACCCGGTGCGAAAGAAACCGGTCGTCCAGCCTGCTGGGTGGCTGAACTTCCTGCGTTTCTTGTGGCCAATCGATCTTTAATTTGGCCACCGCCCGGGTCAACACCTCAACCAGCTCCTCATGGGCGGGTGGATGAAACGTGCAGAGTCCCGCTTCATCCCCCGCCTCGATGCCCGCGCCCTCCGGCTCCTCAGAACCGGAGAGAACGAGCATCTGACCCTCCACCCCGGGGGAAGATGCCGCAGAGCGGGCTTCCACACGGGGAGGAAGATCATCGGAACTGTCAGAGGAGGATTGGGAAGGTGCCGCAGCAGTCCCAAAACCCTCTGACAAATCCCGCTGTGAGCCCCATGATCTGCGACGCCGAGCCGCCTCAGCGACAGCGGGTCCAGAACCACGGGGCTCACGAGGCTGGCCGGCCTCATCGAACACGGCCAGCCGAGAGCGGAGCAGCCTGAGTGTCAGCCGCTCGCAATGCTCACAGGCGGCTCCCTCGAGAGCCGCCCGAGCGTGCTGAGCACCCAGGCACTGCACACAAAGCATGTGTGTGTCCGAGCCCGAGATGTAGCGAGGGCAAGGATGCACACACTGCTTGTACTCTCTCTCCATACTTTCACACTTTTTAAACTAATCACACACACAACTCAATCGCAACTGGACAGAACAACAGTAAATAGACAGACAATGTAACATAGAGCGCCTGCTGAAGAGCAAAGACTGCCGCCATTATGCGCCGGCTCCCCTTTTATACTTCCGGGTACGCCGTCACAATGACGTCATCACGCACGCCAATCGGATTGGTCTAGTTTCTATTCAGACTTCAGAGCCGCTGATGCTTAGGGAGCATCCCCATTTCGTCGTTCCGACGCAGTGTGAAGTTCCCTCGATATAGGGAACTGTTATGAAAAACACATACTGTAGGTTGAGATGTGAATATTCATTATTGAGATGAATATTCAAATATTCAACAGTGTTTTGCCAAAATTACTTGGGGAGAGTGAAAATAGTCTAAGTGGCCATAGTTGAAGAAACAGCCATGCACTCACTCCGTGCAGGGGTGCTGCGTGTAAATGTTCAGTGATTAATCTAATGTAAGAGAGTGTGTTTTATTGCAGGTGGTACTTGTGCACTGCTCAGCTGTTCTTATACATATGAGGAAATTGATTCAACTCAAATCCTCACACACAGCACTTAGATTATTACAAACACACAAGCACATCTCCAGGAACAATTACCGGTCCCCTGCACACATACGTTGCATGCACACACAGCTCACCATGTCTTTGCTGTCTCCAGCAAAGGCTTCCTCCACATACAATCTCCCCACAGCATTCTCCATGTTGTTGTTCACATAGATGGAACACTGTCTCCAAACTGCTGCTTCAGATGTGGTCCCATAGATAGCCTGAGCGAGGTGAGAGAAAGAGCATAAATGTTTTTTTTTGTGTTTTTTTTATGTATAGTTAAGTCAGTTTGAATGTAATTGTTTTGTTCCTTACCTTTCTGAAAGCCTTTCTGGTTTCCCTGTATTGCCTACTTAAACCAACCACCAGATTCATAACAAAACGCCACACGATGTAGTTCTGCATGTCCCTGCACATACAATCACATGTTTTATATGTATATATTGTATATTCTTTAATTAGTCTAGAGAATTCAGGGAGCACAGTCATAGGGAGTTTTTTTTCTGAATCATGTGGATAAGTCAATCACATTGGCCGGAGAAAGTTAATATCAGCGCATCACAAAGACCATAAATAGACACCAGAAAAAAGTGTCATCAGCTTCTTTGTCTTTAGGAATCTGTTTGTTCCCATGCAGAATATGTGAGCGGAATGGAGTGTGAGCAGAGCAGCGTGATTTTGAATGGAGTGAGGAGCAAATTTTTCAGAGCGTTGTGGTTTTCACTCGCTCTAAGAGTGCTCCACTACTACTCCATCACGAGTACAATTCATGCAAACGGCCCATGATATAGATGCGTTTTTAGCCAGAGCTCACACAAACTAGCTTGATTCAGATGGATCACTCAAATCAGAAAGAATTTAAAGATTATGATGATGACGGCGATAGACATGAGCGGGATGATATAGTTCAAGGAATTTTTTGGACCTTCTACATACTGAATATGATCTTGTGAAAGCACATTTTAATCAGGTAGCACTTATTCACATGAAATCGTTCTCTCTAATGCATTCAAACAAATGTAATCTTGCAGTGCTTATCTGCTTACAGTTATCTGTATCTGATTTTGAATGAGCAGAAATCTGTAATGTATAGTGACCCATAGATAAAATCACTGATGAAAAATTCCAAACACTGCAAAAAGAAGCAATGATATTTAACTTGAAATGCTGATAAAGCCTAATAAGCTTGGTATGTTGTAGGAAAAAAATGTTTGCACACTAGTGTTCCAATAAAGTATGTTTATTTTTTTCATTAAATGAATAAAGTATCCCCGGTTCCACCTGACCAAGTGTCGAAGTGTCCATGAGCAAGACACCTAACCCTAGCTGCTCCTGATGAGCTGCATGGTGCCTTACATGGCTGACATCGCCGTCTGTGTATGAATGGGTGAATGTGAGGCAAAATGTAAAGCGCTTTGGATGGCCATAGGGTCTGTTAAAACCGCTATATAAATGCAGTCCATTTACCATGAACCCGGAGCGGAGCGAAGCTGGAGTTATTATTGAATGCTTAGAGCATGAAGGGAAATTGCTACCACTCCACTCCACTCACATACTGTTTTTGTGTGCGCGGAAAGGCCATTGTGTGTATTAGGAGTAAAAAAATCTATATATTCTAACGTGCTTTCACACTTATAGTTCAGTTTGCTTGGTTAATTTGGTCTGGACCAACAAAAAGAAACATTTAGACCTTTTCCTATTAGCATTCACATTGGCATTTAAACACCAAACCTAAAAGCATTGGGATATGTTTACAACCTGATTGGTCGGCCTTCATTACAAACATTTCTCGACAGGACTTCCAAACCATCCAAAACAATGCTGTGTGCTGGGCTAAATTTGCTTATTGTATGTGCGTAGCCTACATATTTTGACCAGTTGAGAACACGTGGTGAGCTTATAAAATATGTAAAGGAGTCAAAACAGTTGCAGAAATCCCTCCATAACACATATAAACCAAGATCTGTTGTGAGGAGACGCAATTCTTCCTGCCCTGAAATGTGATGGGCAACATCGTGACTCTGGCAAGAAAAAACAGGTATGCTTGAGCATTTGCATGTCTTTGGTCCATGCTGCATTCATATTTCATTTGAACCACACCACAGAGTGTGAACACACTTAGTTTGTCTAACTTCTTTGTTTGATGTTAAAGATCAATCCATTGTATCAGACAAACAACATAAGCAGTGTGTCCCACCATGCCCCCACTTTCTTACGAAGGTTGATGAACATGATCTATGTGTGATATGCTTGGGAGGGGAGCATGCTAGATCATCTCTGGAGAGAGGCGCTCACGCCTGACTCTATTCTTGAGGGATGGAAGTCTGGCATCTGTGCCCCATAATTCGGGTCCCATATCTGCCGAGGTGGCATGTTGGCTTTAATCATGGGGTTCACAGATGGAGGATGGGTTTGTGATAGCCTTTGCCCTTTCTCTTGATGCATTGCCAGAATCTCTGGATCTCGTTCTGGATTCAAAAGCTTGCCTCGCGATTTCTTCCAATCCAGATGATGGCCGACTGTCTGTTACCTCAGGTTCTGAGAAGCTGGGTGGTGATGCCACGAGTGCCCCTCAGCCATCGAAAGCATTTAAGGAGCATTTAAGGTTATTCGAGCAGTAGAGAAACGCTGAGTTGAATGGCCAGATAAGAAAACGCAAAATAAGAAAAGTAAGCTAAATGAGCGCTCACTAGAGGTCAGGTAAATCCACCCCAATAAAAATCTGCCATTATTATCAGACCTCCACACACTGAGGGGTAGAAGTCTTGAAACAGCCCATATTCAGCTTGTATTCACCTCATGCAGAAGCTTTTCTTAGAAGAGTCTCTAAGAAAACCGGGCCACATATGTGTAACCTGAGATGTTCTTCAGCATTTTAATGTGTACACATCTTAACCTTTTGCAGTCAAAAAACACATCTTAACTAAAATGTGTCAAGAAACAGATGTTAAAGTCACCATGAAATCAAAATGGACAATTCTTAGTTTTTTTATGGGATGTGTCAGTGTTTATAATAAATTAATTATCCATGCACTTCATTTTTTCATTTCTTGTGGCTTCATAATCTTTAATAAAAAATAATAATATCCCCTTCCCCTTGCAATGATATCTCTTACAACATAAAAATGGACTGGGCATTAAGGTTTTCCAATAGCCAGATGAGTTTTAAAACCTTTCCTTTAGCTAACTGTCCTTTACATTAAAAAACAGTAGCAATTAGCAGATTACATTGTTGTCCCGATGGACAAAATCGAGTATCAAACCATAGTAAGTAATTTTTACTCCGATACATAAAAACAGGCAGAGAATAATAATAATAAAAAAACTTAATTTTCTGTTCCGACTTTAAAAAGCATGGTGAGCACATTGTATTGTAGCATACAGCATTTCACACAGTGTATCCTGCACATTTTGGAAATGCATAGAAAAAGAACATTTTAAAGCACAGTATGCATATCGTATACTACAAAAAAATAATATAAGTAGTATGGTCATGTTCTATAGTAATATTTGAATAGCACATTCTAGAGCACTAGATAGAAAAGTGTGCATGCACAGTGTACCTACCTCTTTGTGTACTTGGCGAGAACAGAGTTGAGTCTCTTAAAATAATTTGGGGCATACACAATAACCTCCTCACTGTCTGTAATAGAAACACCAACTGTATCCATGATCTTATTAGTGAAGAGCGTCCAGTTGAACACCTGAATAGGAACAGTGCACAGCAAAATTTAAATTTGTTAGTTCATTTTCATGAGGATACGATAAATAATACGATAAACTTATATTACAGGTAAACTTTACAGAGGTGCATGATTAATGCATTATATGCAGTATTTTTTGATTAATGCATTGTATTTGTTCTTCTTTTTTTACCCTAGAATCAAAGTCCAGTGTGAAGTTGTTGTTCATGGTCTCCAGGGGCACCTTGTTATAAAGCAGAACTGGGTTGTTTCTGTCCTCTGGTGTGTCTGTTGCCTGTGATGACAGGAAGAGCATGAATTTCAGTGCCTGGGATGCAAGGAGATTCAACAGGTTTTTTGTAAAAAAAAATAATAATAATTTCAGTCCCTCCACTTTATATACCCATGTAATTTATATAATTTAGTTTTTTGTTTTGTTTTTTTGTTTCTTGCTATCACTTCAATAGGGAATCAAATCTAGGACATGTAACCTTGCTGTGTACATTTCTCTGAACCAAATCCACATCTGTTGCATAAATCTATCTGCCACTGTTGTAATTCTTACTGAGCATGAGCATTTAACTGTATTATTAATATTGTCAAGAAAAAGGTCTCAACAGCAGTGTGGGTCTGACTCAAGCTCCAACACAAATTACAAGCCCTGTAATCCATACTGTGTAAACTCAATAGGAATGAGCTCACTATCATAAAAGGTAAAAACATCACGAGGAACACTGAGGGAAACACTACAGCAATTTTACCAAAGTTGCTCTGTGCAGCCACTCTAGCAAATTGTTTCAGTGTGTAGCACAAACACAACATATGGGTTAATCAAATAAAAACTCTGACGATGAAAGTACAGTAAGTTTCAAGTAGTAACTCACAAGTTTTTTTACAGGTTTAGCTTTTAAAAAAAGCGTGGGTAACACTTTACAATACGGGTGCACTAATATGTTAGCCTAGAAATCTAGACGCACCCTAGCGGCAGCAAATCTAATCTGCCCACGAGTGTCGTCTAGCAACTCTCAATACCCTTCTGAGCTGTTATCGCCAAACTCTTGCCGGGCCAATCACATCGTGTATAGAGTCGGTGGGCGGGGCCATAATGACGACGGCCGAGTCACGTTTGTGTGCTTCTAGTAAAACTTGGAGTTAAGCTTTTCTCTGAGAAAAGAACAAAGAACAGCACTGAAGTCATTCTTAAAAAGAGAAGATGTGTTCGGAGTTTAGCAAACCGGATACGGCGAATGTTTAATCTATCAACAAGCTCTGTTTCACGTTCATTGCTCTGGTTGGTTGTAGCGCTTTCCTATGCAGAGGGAGTTTGAAAGACAACCGATGGTGAGTTTCCAGACCAAACATCTTGATGTGGGTCTGGCTTGTCAGGCTACTAATATGTATTAATTCATGCTTAATTAATACACAGATAATGATGAGTTAATATATTACTAATGGTGAACTAACCCATTTATTAATGATTACTGCATCCGCAATAAATGAAGAATCTAATTGATTCATGATTCGGATCACCAATGTCACGTGATTTCAACAATTTGACCATTTGACACGCGATCCGAATCATGAATCGATCCACTGATTCATTACCGTTTGAATCTTTATTTGAGGTTTGAAATTAAATGCGGAAGAGAAGACAATTCTGAATTAAGTCGTAGTTTTTGTTATTTTTGGACCAAAAGGTATTTTTGATGCTTCAATAGATTCTAACTAACCAACTGATGTCAAATATGCAACTTGTGCTCCAAAAAATTTTGACTCTATAGGTTGTTTTTCAAGCACTTTATTACGACCTATATTTACGTTTTAAAGTCATGCGCCCTCTAGCTGGCATAAAAATAATGACAGTGTCGTGTTACATTTGACGTCATGAAATGACGTATGACTGTCGTTACCAATCAAAATGCTTGTTCATTTTAATGCAATGTGTGGACTTTTTACCACCATTTGTCATATTTCCATTTAGCAAAAATATTGTTTTTAATTTACAACTACACCCACCCCATCCCTAAACCTTCCCAGTGATTTATAGTGCACACACACTTAATGAGCACTTGTGTTCCATGGGATCGAACTCACGATCGCATGATCACATGTTGGTGTTGTATAGTGCAATGCTTTACCAACTGAGCTATGCAAAAACTGAAACGTTAAGCAGATAAAAGGGAAAAATACTATATAATAAATAACGCTCATGTGCATCGTATTTAATTAATTAAAATATTGTCGATAGGGGCGCAACTTGGGTAGACGCTCGTATGGGTCGTATTTCAAGGAAGTGACAAATGACCTATATAGTCGTATTGGTTGGAGGACCGGTTGCACTATGCACTACTTTGATGATGTTTTTATTCCCTTTCTGGACATGGACTGTATAGTGTGCATACATTTGGATACACTCTCTGACTAATTATAAAATATCTTAAACTGTGTTCCGAAGGTCTCACGGGTATGGAACAGCATTAAGGTGAGTCATTAATGACATAAATGTCATTTTTAGGTGAACTAACCCTTCAAGTATTCATTAAATTGTCATTAGTTAAATCTATCTATCTATCTATCTATCTATCTATCTATCTATCTATCTATCTATCTATCTATCTATCTATCTATCTATCTATCTATCTATCTATCTATCTATCTATCTATCTATCTATCATTTCATTTTATATTTGTGCATCTCCTAGTAAAAGGTGTAAGCCGCACATAATGGATTGAAACTATAAATTATATAAATATAAAAATGTAAATTATATGTGAATAGTAAATGGAAATCTACACTTAATTTAACTAAATGTAGTGCTAAAATTCTGATTATCAGTCCACAATAATTACTAATGAACAGTGTCAACCGGTGTAAAAAGTATTACATTTAAGTCAATTAAAACTTGCTTTACATTTACTAACATGGAAAACTGTTTTAGCATACGTTAGTGAACATCTGGGGATTTTTGAGGGCTCCAGGTACTATTAACCTTCAATAGGTTGAAAGGTGTTAATTACTACATTGTATCAGGTCTGTTAAGACACCAGAATTTAAGAAACTTTCCATGCTTACATTAGCAATTTCCTTTTCCATCATCATCACCCGGGCAACCTCTTGCCTGATTTTAGTGTCATTAACCTTCAGACCCCGGTCAGTTCGGATAAGCTTTGCCAAGTCAGTCATGAAGTTCTCATATGTCACACAGGCCTGAGGAAAAAAAATACAAATTGAAAACACATGAGTGCTAAATTCAATACCTGTTAGGAAGGGGGTAGTTTAGCTTTGAGCAAAGGGGTTGAAGTGTGAAATGTTTAGCTGGGTCCAGGGGCTCCCTTGTTTGTTTTTGCTAAATAGCTGTTTGTGGTAGGCTATCGCTCACACATTCAAAGTTGCTTGATAACATAACTGCAATAAAGTAATAGCCTAGTTAACAATTACTTATATCATGTTTATATTTTGTTTATATCCAGCAGCCATATCACCCTGCAGCCCAAGACTAGTTTCCCACTGAAGCTAAGCAGGGCTGAGCCTGGTCAGTACCTGGATGGGAAACAGACTGGGAAAAACTAGGTTGCTGCTGGTAGAGGTGTTAGTGAGGCCAGCAGGGGGTGCTCACCCTGTGGTCTGTGTGGGTCCTAACACCCCAGTGATGGGGACACTATACTGACAAAGAGCACCGTCCTTCAGATGAGACGTTAAACCGATGTCCTGACTCTTTGTGGTCGTTAAAAATCCCAGGATGTCCTTCGATAAAGAGTAGGGGTATCCTGGCCAAATTTGCACACTGGCCCCTGTCCATCATGGCCTCCTAATAATCCCCATATCCTGATTGGCTTCATCACTAGGTCTCCTCTCCACCAATCAGCTGGTGTGTTGTGGGCGTTCTGGCGCAATATGACTGCAGTCGCATCATCCAAGTGGATGCTGCACATTGGTGGTGGTTGAGGAGATTCCCCCTTCTATGTAAAGCACTTTGAGTGCCTAGAAAAGCACTATATAAATGTAATGAATTATTATTATTATTATTATTATTATTATGTAGGATATTTGATGTATTTTACATTATTTAAGCACCTAAAACCTATTCATTTTGACATATTTTTATAAATCAATGTGAGCCAAACAAACTTATTTTTTTCTTATACTTTAAAGTAACATAGTGTTGTTTAACAATATCATTTGACACAGTAAGGATATAATTACAGGTAAGACCATTGATGGCTCCTCATTACCATACTTAGGCTAATGTTAACTAATCTTCCCCTTTTCTTATTTATAGCATTTGTCATTTTTTAGTTCATGTGGCTGCGATAAGCCACATTTCCACTGCAGAAATATTCCCCAGGCACTAGGGACTGTGTGTTTCGATCATAGGGACCAGGGTCAAAAGAATTTGCGGATAAAGATTTCCCCCTCAGCAAGCCCATGCAAAGTTCAGGAACACTGGGGGTGGGACTTGGAGGCTGAACATGCTGATTTGTTGAGTTCATGCAGCATTTTTTGATTGGTTGATTCCATGCAGCATTTTATTTCAACCACCATTTAAAAAATGTGTTTTGGTGCGTGCAGTAAGAATTGTTTACCATTTGAATCAACAATGGGTTTAAAAAATAGGCAGATGGCAAAATTCAGGCTTTATTAAGCTTTTATGGGGAGGGTGAAATCTAGTAGGAATTGAAAAGTTGTACGCAGTCCTACGTCACTGGCCTAATTTGCCTAATCTTCGTGGTACTTTAGACCGTGATGGAAACACAGACGGTAACAGGTCTGGGGGAAAATAGTTCCTGGGAGAAATAGTTCCAGGTAATTTTGGTGGAAACGCAGTTCTAGATCATGTTTGACTTTTTTATTAGAATTCAAATGTGTTTCACAGTTCATCATCAGTGCAGCAATAAGAATGGCTCATGAAAATCGTATCATACGTTTGGAGTGTGCTGGTGAACGTGCCTACGGTGATTTGTGCATGCAACACATGGAAAATGAAACAATTGGTCTTCAGTCATATTTCGCAGATAATTGGTCCGATCAATTTGTATAGGAACTTAATTCTTATGATAGCTCAGAATGCGCACTGTATATAAATAATTAATAGCCCAACTTCCCAGTAGTCCCCAATAGGGCAACTTCCCAGTTGTTTAGGAAGCATTTATACACTCGGAAATTATACACGCTAATTCCTTCTTAATAATAATAATAGATTTAATTTATAATGCACTTTTCTTTCCGAAGAATCTCAAACTGCAACAATGGAAAAAGGGAAAAAAATAAAAAAATAATACAAATTAAAAATAAAGATTAATAAAAACAATCAACACAAAAAAAGCCTTTTGAACAGAAAAGTTTTCAGTCCAGCTTTAAACTGGTCCAGGCTCTGTACTGTTCTCAGCTCACTGGGAAGGTGGTTCCAAAGCAGCGGTGCAGCCGAGCAGAAAGCTCGATCTCCCATCGTACGAAGCCTGGTGATGGGGACTTGAAGAAGCAGGTGGCCTGATGATCTGAGGGTGCAGGTGGAGGATTTCAAAGTGATGAGTTCCTATAGATATGGTGGTGCATATCCTGTGATGCATTTATGTGTGAGCAGGTGGATTTTGTAGTCGATCCGGGATGAAACAGGAAGCCAGTGCAATGAGTGTAGGATGGGAGTTATGTGATCATATGGACTCTGGCAGTGCTTTTCTGGATGTATTGAAGCATCTGGATATTTCTGCCAGAAATCCCACTGAAGAGTCTGTTGCAGTAGTCCAGACTGGTGGATACAAAGGCATGGACAAGTTTCTCTGCATCTGGAAAGGTTAAAAGGGGACAGAGTTTGAAGGTTGTTTCGAATGTGATGGAAGGAAGTTTTATAAATGTGCTTAACGTGGTCATTGAAGGTCAGCTGTGGGTCAAACTGAACCACTAGATTTGTGACCGAGGAGGAGAAGGTGATGACCTGGCCATCAAAGATGAGCTGGGATAAGGGAGAGGAGTGGACCTGATGAGGGGCACCAACCAGTAGTGTCTCAGCTTTACTGGTGTTCAGCTGGAGGAAGTTAGTTCCCATCCATGCCATAATCTCCTCAAGACATGTGGTGAGTCGTGTCAGAGCTGTGGAGGGGCTCGGGCTCGGGGCTTGGGTTAGATTTGATATAAAGTTGCGTGTCATCAGCATAACAATGAAAAGATAGTTCATGTCTGCTGATGACAGGACCAAGAGGAAGGATGTAGAGGATGAATAAGATTGTGCCGAGAACCGACCCCTGCGAAAAATCACATGTAAAAGGGAGCAGCCTAGACTCACATTCTCCCAAAATAACACGCTCAGTCCTGTCAGAAAGGTAGGACTGAAACAACAGCAGTGCTGCTCCAGACAGTCCAACTGTATTGTGGAGGCGGTCCAGGAGGATGGTATGGTCCATGGTGTCGAATGCCGCTGATAGGTCGAGGAGAATGAGCAGTGATGGCGATCCTGAATCAGCTGTCATTAGAAGGTCATTGGTCACCCTAAGCAGAGCTGTTTCGGTGCTGTCAGCCAGGAGAAAGCCTGATTGAAATATCTCAAATGAGTTGATATTTTTAGATGGTTGTGAAGCTAAGAGCTTCCTTCTCTAAAACCTTTGACAGGAAGGTGAGGTTGGAGATCGGCCTATAATTAGCAAGGACCTCTGGGTCTAGGGTTGGTTTCTTAAGTATAGGACGGATGACAGCAGCTTTAAAGGCAAAAGGGATGTGACCTAGCCTGGATGCCAGCCGAACTTAGCCCCGCCCACAATTTTTTTAGGTCGGGCAGTTTGGTCTGGCCTTGCTCCATAGAGGAGTAATTATCCCCGAACAGAAACTGTTCGGACCAATTAAATCATTAGGGCGGGCTTTAGACGATGACGGACAGATGATCAACAGTAACGCAATCATGCACGTCATCAAAGGGGCTTGGATTATTTTTGTTTGAATCCTAAACGAAGAGCTTGCTTGTATATGCATTCACCATCACAATTTCTCTCAGAAATGATGATCATGTTGGGTAAGTACTCTGTGTATCATTAAATTATTTTATTTTTTTACAACACCGGCAAAGATTGTGTATTCCAACCTGATTTCAGCACGCGTGCAGACGGGGTAGCCAAGTTTTTACAACAAAACCCGCCAACTACTTGCTCTAAACAATAGCTTATCGGGGGGTTCTCCGGGGAAAAATGGCGTTTGCAGGGTAAAATGTGAGTTATTTTGGCAAGGTTTCTGCTAAAATTCTCACTCATGGGTCTATATATCACATAATAGTCGCTTCAACCCGCGGACATAGAAAACAACCTGCAGAAAAAACGCAGACTTGGCAAGTTCACAGTGCAGTTGAACTATGTTGACATTTGACAATGTGTTGCTTCGTTGCTCTGATTGGTTGTATGTCTATCCAATTGATGTCTTTCCTGGTTCGGTTGAAACACGCCCCATAATCACAGCCCAATGGAGCAGTTTCAGACTCATATTCTCACATTCATATTTATTGAGAGCGTGCACCCTTCAAGGACTTAAGATAAACTTTTTGATGGTCACGGAAGGCAAGCTTGCGTACAGTTAGACCAGACTGTTTACAGCGGCGTTTCAGGATATGGCCCTTAGTTTTCATTTGCCGCAGTTCCTGTGTGAACCAGGGAGCAGAGCGTTTAAAGTGGACTACCCGTGTCCCGATAGGAGCATGGAGGTCAAAAACACTGCTCAGAGATGCATTATAGTGATCCACCAGTCCGTCCACTGTTGCAGATATTGGGCAGTTGATGTTTTGTTGAAGGTCTACAGTGATGTTGTGTCAATTCTTTCATCTCATCCTCTGTTTTCCTGCAAATCCTTATATAATCATCTTCAAAATGGAAGCAAAAGACAAGATCTTGGTACAAATGTTTCCATCTGTTTGTCCCATTTGGGTGATGAGGTTTTCCCACTTTCTTTATTGCCTTTTTTGTTTCAAATTTACCAGGTCTGGAACATATTATAGGCCATAGCACATATAAGCCTGGCCTGAATAACGATCAGTTGATGATAACTAATTGTTTGTGTCTGAACACTCCGCTTCAAGTGTGACTGTATCTCCAAGAGAAATGAAATTGATTAGCTAATTTTAAATGAGCAGACTTTTAAGGGATCTTTTAAGGGATGTACATGTTCATCTTGCACATCTAACTTGAGTGCTCTGGGCAAATCCAAGGTAAAGCTGAAAGCAAAACTTAATATTCCATACAGAGTAAGCTATGGATTTACACTTTCAGACACATGAAGAACTCAATGTATGAAAAAGGGCAACGGTTGCTTCATCTGTAACTCAATTTTGTAAATGTCATAAATATGGGTGTGACGAGTAGGGCGAGCGAGATCCATGAGAAAGCGATACGAGGCTGGTGAGTGATTGGATGATGAGAGCCATCTTCGTGTCACACTGGTCTTGATCTCTCACAGAAGAGTGACAGGAGCATAAAAGGAGGTTCGTCATCAGTAAAGGACGAGAGAGGACCAGGCCTGGAGTTACGTTGTGTTTTGTATACATTTTGTTATGTGTGCACAGCAGTCGTCCGTGAGGGGCTGCTGCTTTTACATTCAATTTATTTGTTTATTTGATTAAAGTCTTTTAATGTTTGACATTAATGTTTTAATGTTTTTAATGTTTAAATTAATATTAAATGTGTGTACAATAGCCTACTATAGACTCAGTCACTTGATTGAGAGATTTATTTGTTTTGAAATAATTACTTTATAGTTTTGAGGTTTACACACATTGTAAGTTAATATGAGCACACTGATCTATGTATAAAGCAGCGGTCGAGCATTCATTTAAGTGATGATAAATATTATGGGAGTGGCTGGATGCAGCGAAGATATGCAGATAATTATTTACTGACTGTTAAGAAACTTTAATTAATGCTGTCACATAACAAATCTGCTTCAAATTGAATTAAACATTGAATTACAACATTGAAATAAAAATGTAAATGGTGTACAAATACTTTAAAATCGTGAAAATTATTAATTGGGAATCATGTTCATCAAAACAGTGCAGATTTAATTTATCTAACTCATTATATAGGTCCAGAAATTCGTGTTTTGTCAGTTTTTTGACAAATAAGTTTTTTGCCAGATGACTTTTTTAATTACATGATGCCATTATGTTGCCACCAGCCAATCGCTGCATTACTGGTCGTGTTTTCAAGTATCAATGCATCTGCCCTCTTCAGGGACCATAAGAACATACAGTAATCTTAGATAAATTAATCCAGATAGTTTAATCCAATCCGCAAATTAGTTTGAAGAACCAAATTAGCCAGAGATCAATTATCACGATTAGAAGATCTGGGATCTTTCAAATCATCTCAGATGCATTAAGTGAGGTATGAAGAATGGATCACAGGCCGGAATTTTTTTATATGTTTTGTTTATATTTTGTTATGTTTGTGCTTTTTACTTTCATTTTATTTATTTTTATTTGATGTTGGATTAATGAATAGATAAAGAAAATGACAGAGAGAGAGAGAGAGAGAGAGAGAGAGAGAGAGAGAGAGAGAGAGAGAGAGAGAGAGAGAGAGAGAGAGAGAGAGAGAGAGAGAGAGAGAGAGAGAGAGAGAGAGAGAGACGTAGCTCCTATGTAGGTGTGAAAAGAGAGGGAGACAGGGACTGGGGGGTTTGGACAGAGGTGATATTCACATTACTTTCAACATTTTCACTTTTTACTGTCCAGTGATAATTTGGAAAGAAAACATAATGGAAACCTGCATGTTAATATAGCAATGAATGCAACCTTAATTTCATGGAGAGGGGCAATTAAATGCCACACTGGATGTTTTTTGTTTTTATTCCATTGTACTACTTTTCTTTGTTTTTTAATGTAAACATTACCCTAGACCATTTGACTGAATGCCCCTAACCTGGTTAAGAGATAAACAGTGCATTTTTATTTCAGTGCTTTTATTTAAACAATCAGCTTGCCTCGTACATTCACTTTACAGCATCAACAACACCTTTATCTGCAAGATTTGGCCTTGAATCACATTCATTCTCTCTCTTAAACATAAAGTGACCTTTATTTTTATATTTTTCATTGACCACTTAATTTTTTTCTCTCTCTGTGTGTGTGTGTGTGTGTGTGTGTGTGTGTGTGTGTGTGTGTGTGTGTGTGTGTGTGTGTGTGTGTGTGTGTGTGTGTGTGTGTGTGTGTTCCATGAATCTAATAAAAGGCTGGTTTTGTTCTCAGAAGAAGAGTTTTGTTCTCATGTTTCCCAAAGCCTGTTTTGAAACTTGTGTTGTGTTGACATTTTAAAGTGACCCCATAATAGCCTCCTTTATCCTGTTGTTTGTGGATTTTACAAGAGGCATATTTTTTGTGCAGACAGGGATATTGTTCTTTCATATGGTTTTGCATGCCATTTTGTAAACATTTATACAATAAAAACTATGCTGACAGGCTAAGTGATGATAGGGCTATGTTTGTCCATGTATCTACACTCTTAGTTAAGAAACGGGAAAGTAAAGTAATAAGTAGTGTTTATAGTAGTAAGTTACTTTTCAAATGCAGTAACTAGTAAAGTAATCTCATTACAATTTACAGAAGTAACTAGTAACTAATTACCTTTTTTGAGTAACTACCCCAACACTGCCAGTAGGCAAGTTAATTCTTGTATAAGCTTGTCTTTTCTGTAGAGAGGGGTTGACAAGAAGAAGAAAAAAATTGTAAGCTTGATATGCCATTCTTACCTCCTCGTATGGCCCGGTGCACACATAGTAGTCTCTTGAGGAGAGGCCAAGACTTGGCTGGTCGAACTGGCACAGAGAACAACACCAAGATACAATCAGCCTTTCATTCTTAATTGAAAATCCACTGCATCCACATGTAGTTTTGCCCCAATAAAACTCTATCATGTACTCTAGTTAAAAACCTGACAGATCCATGAACAATAATACTGTTTATTTAAAGAAATTATGTGATTTTAAGTCTTTGGATTGAATTCTTGTGTAAAAGCTACGGGGGTTTAGAGAAAGTGTTTTTCTGCCATGGAGAAGTGTTTTAAACAAAAGTAAGCATCCATTTTTGTTTATATGTAAAATAAGTAGTCTGTTGTTGTGCACACCTACATGAATGATGTGTGAATTGGAGTCTCTGTCATCTGTACCAATAAAAAAGCTAATTAGAACTTGCTTTCCATATTTCTCATTAAGTTTGGCTATGGCATCTTCTGCTCTCCAGTTCATTCCTGTAGGGGGAAAGAGAGAGAGGAAATATTAAAATGCAATGTACATATGAGGTAATTAGTGTGAAATTTTCTTGTACCATAGGTGGTGTCCCAATCA
Source organism: Pseudorasbora parva (assembly GCF_024679245.1). NCBI lineage: Eukaryota > Metazoa > Chordata > Actinopteri > Cypriniformes > Gobionidae > Pseudorasbora > Pseudorasbora parva. The sequence continues at coordinate 18,138,439 of NC_090187.1, forward strand.
TCTGTTGCTACAGGCCACTCAAAGACATCTGGCAGCGTTGCGAGGAGAGGCTTCCCGCCTCTCTGTTCAATGAGGCCTGTGAGGAAAATATTAAAGTAATTCAGGCTTACTTAAGCAGCCAATGAATATTGAAATTGTAATTTGTTTGTTGAAAGTATCTGCATGATTTGCAACTCATTTAAACTACATAATGACTTTGTAATGACATTCTCCATGGACAATGTTGAGACAGCATCTATCTACCAATTTATGAAAATATAATATTAAGAGCCTATATAATTATACAGCCAAATATGTTATACTCACTCTCATTGGTGCAAGACTTATAGAGAATCTTGGCTTTGGTCAGTGAACTACTACTTCCACTCTCTTCTCTTTCTAGCACTCCTATAGAAAAATAATACAAAAGGATTGGTTGGAGAGTATAACAGACTATCTTGGAAACAGATTTTAAAATGATTTTCATCATCATCATCATGTAAAACATGGTCCCAAATGAAAACCTCATGAGTCACGCTTCTGTGTCTATTTTTCTTCTGTCTACCTCTCCTTCATTAAATGGACCAGCTGTTGCTCTAAATCTCTCATATCCTATTTGCAGTACTTGTGTTTAGATTTTGTTTTAATTAGCGCTTGGGTCCCAGCATTTCCTGTGAAAGGGCACAGATCATGTGTGTGTGATTGGATTAGAGACCGCCTGGTGGCCATGTGGCACGGACCCCTACAGCTTCGAAACTCTGTCCTTCATCTCAGTCACTCTTTTTCTCCATCCATCTGACATGTGCAATTACATGCTTTCCCCCCTTTTTTCCCATGTTATATGTAGAACTACTTTACAAACAAATACTTCTTTCAGAGAGTTTTAGCCTGCCTTTCACAGCCAAATACAAAAAAAAAAAATGCAAAAAGATTTCAATAAGAATAAATTGTGCCCACTGATAGCATTTTTTTTTATTTGCATGCACTGTCTACTGTGTGTTGTCAGCTTATTCAGTATTCACTTATATCACTCAGAAAGTTCTCGCTCCCAGGGCAGCCCTGGTTCGGGAGTTTTCGCAGCTTGTTCTCGACACATCGCCTGAGCAGAACTTTTTTCCTTGCGGGTGTCCAAGAACTATTGTGTGATTGGTCATACATTTAATGTGGGCATGGGTAATGCAGAGAAACGCAGATGAACGGCACCTGCTTTTCTCTGAAGTATGGAATATACTGGCCAGAAAGAACTTTGTTCTTAATCTTGCCACCTTGAGAAAACAAACAAATTTCTTTGTTCTTGCTGAGTATGTTCCAAGCTTTAACCTCCTAAACTTCAGGACCATTTTTTGCCATTTCTGCCTGTATTTGGCCTACACAAATTAAAAAGCTTCCCATACACACATATAGTGGTCTAAGTTCATTATTTTGGTATAATTTAACAGGAAACCCTTTGACGTTACATAAAACACTGCTAAAAGTGATAAACATGTAAGTATATGTTGTCTAAGCTGTAATAACCTCCCAAAAAAGTAGGCGTTATATATATATATATATATATATATATATATATATATACAGTCTTGTTCAAAATAATAGCAGTACAATGTGACTAACCAGAATAATCAAGGTTTTTAGTATATTTTTTATTGCTACGTGGCAAACAAGTTACCAGTAGGTTCAGTAGATTGTCAGAAAACAAACAAGACCCAGCATTCATGATATGCACGCTCTTAAGGCTGTGCAATTGGGCAATTAGTTAAAAAGGGTGTGTTCAAAAAAATAGCAGTGTCTACCTTTGACTGTACAAACTCAAAACTATTTTGTACAAACATTTTTTTTTTTCTGGGATTTAGCAATCCTGTTAACCACTAAACTAATATTTAGTTGTATGACCACAGTTTTTTAAAACTGCTTGACATCTGTGTGGCATGGAGTCAACCAACTTGTGGCACCTCTCAGCTGTTATTCCACTCCATGATTCTTTAACAACATTCCACAATTCATTCACATTTCTTGGTTTTGCTTCAGAAACAGCATTTTTGATATCACCCCACAAGTTCTCAATTGGATTAAGGTCTGGAGATTGGGCTGGCCACTCCATAACATTAATTTTGTTGGTTTGGAACCAAGACTTTGCCCGTTTACTAGTGTGTTTTGGGTCATTGTCTTGTTGAAACAACCGTTTCAAGGGCATGTCCTCTTCAGCATAGGGCAACATGAAATCGCACACGCACATCCCATGGCAGGCCACCTCGGAGCCCAGAATACCATCCAGAGGATTCGAGACCGCTTCCATTGGCCCGGCCTGGAGGCCGAAGTGAAGTGTTTCTGCCAGGCCTCCCCCACTTGCCAGCGGACGTCGCCACAAATTCCTCCCCCCAGCCCGCTGATTCCACTTCCCATCATTGAGGTACCTTTCGAGCGGATTGGAATGGACCTGGTGGGGCCGCTGCCGAAGTCCGCCCGAGGCTACGAGCATATCCTGGTCATCGTGGACTATGCCACCCGCTACCCAGAGGCCATCCCACTCAGGAAAGCCACGACCAAGGCCATCGCTCAAGAACTGTTCCTCCTGTGTAGCTGGGTCGGAAACAGGGCAGTCACACCTGCAAACGCTTATCACAGGCTGAGCCGTCACACCTGCAGATGATCAGCGGGCAGCTTCATAAAGCCGACAAACGACCAGAGAGGTGAGAGATGTCTCCAGAAGACTCGACTAAGTGTTGTCTCCGTTTACCCACTAGAAAGCAGCGTGTGATGGCCAGCCCCCACCACGGAAGAAGGTGCACGGACCCACATGACCACGAGCACTACAGAGGGAGAAAGAGAGAGAAACACGCTGAGCACCGAGCACTTTTCACGCCGCACTTTCATTTTCACCATCCATATCACGAATGAAATCCACCCTTTGGGGAATTCACCTGCCATCCTGTGTCGTGTGCTTCTTCACCCCGTCACACTGGTGGAGATTGTGGGCAGAAGAGTGAAGAAGTTACCGACATCAGGTTTTCACTTGGGAGTGTTTTTTTCCTGGAGGGTTTTTTTTCTTATTGGAGTTTTTTTTTTCAAAATTCAAGCAGCCGTTCTGCCGCCGCGAGTGGAATCAAAGACCTCCGTACACATCGTCTGTGTGCACGTCGATACCCGAGAAGTTCCGGGGCGGCGCGTCTCCATCGCGGCTGCCCCAGGCACCTGGCCCATCGAGGTGGGGATCGTCAAGGATCTGCTGGTTCCAGTATCTGCTCGGGGAGATTGGCCGGGGTTCGACTGTCTCCTCGCCGCCGCTACCCAGCCTGCCAGCCGGCCCGGGAACTGCCCAAAGCGCCGGACAGCTCAGAAATCCAGACAGGGTCCTGCTGCTGGCCTCCGACAGCCCCAGAGATGGTGAGTCCACTCCTCAGTCTGCTAACTTCTTCTATGATCTCTTCCAACAGGTGTCAGGGGCCGGGGCATTCGCCTGCGAGCAGCACGAGGATGACCGTCTGAAACACTGCTGGGCTCAAGTTAGGGTCGCGGAGGGGAAAGACCTACAGCCCGCGCCTCACCCCACTCCACACACACCACTCCACACTTTAAAATTGAGCAAGGCCTGCTTTACTGTGTTGCCAATCTTCTCGTAGTGCCACGAAGCAAGACGGAGGCCGTGATGGAAATCGCACACGCACATCCCATGGCAGGGCACCTCGGAGCCCAGAATACCATCCAGAGGATTCGAGACCGCTTCCATTGCCCCGGCCTGGAGGACGAAGTGAAGTGTTTCTGCCAGGCCTGCCCCACTAGCCAGCGGAGGTCGCCACAAATTCCTTCCCCCAGCCCGCTGATTCCACTTCCCATCATTGAGGTACCCTTCGAGCGGATTGGAATGGACCTGGTGGGGCCGCTGCCGAAGTCCGCCCGAGGCTACGAGCATATCCTGGTCATCGTGGACTATGCCACCCGCTACCCAGAGGCCATCCCGCTCAGGAAAGCCACGACCAAGGCCATCGCTCAAGAACCGTTCCTCCTGTGTAGCTGGGTCGGCATCCCAGCCCAGATACTGACTGACCAGGGCACCCCGTTCATGTCCCGGATGATGGCCGATCTCTGCAAGCTCGTCAAGGTACAACAGCTCGCACAACGGTGTACCACCCCCAGACCGACGGGCTCGTCGAGCGCTTCAACAGAACCCTCAAACAAATGCTGCGCCAGGTGGCAGCCGAAGACCCGCAGGACTGGGACAAGATGCTGCCCTACGTCCTTTTTGGTATCCGGTAGGTCCCACAAGCGTCCATGGGGTTCTCCCCGTTCGAAATGCTCTTCGGCCAGCAACCGTGCGGCCTGCTCAAAGTTTCCAAGGAGGCCTGGGAGCAACAACCGGGGGTACACCATACCACCATCAAGCATGTGCGTCAGATGAGGGAGAGGATCGACCGCGTGATCCCCATCGTCCGGGAGCACCTGGCCAAGGCCCAACAGGCCAACGGAGGCACTTCGACCGGGCCGCCCAGCCCCAGGAGTTCCAGCGCGGGGACCACATATTGGTCCTGGTCCCCACCGCCGCCTGCAAGTTTCTGGCCACCTGGCAGGGCCCGTTCACAGTATCCGAGAGGGTCGGTCCCGTCACCTACCGGATCCGGCAGCCCGGGAAGATGAAAGCTGACCAATTGTATCACATGAACCTCCTGAAGCGCTGGGTCGGGACCGGGCCCCAACTCTCAGCGTTCGCGGATCCCCCGCCCGTGATGGTCGACATGGATCGTCAGCTGTCGACGGCCCAAAAGTCGGAGTTGCAGCACCTGGTCAGTCAGTTTTCTGCGGTATTCTCCCATCTGCCCGGGCGGACCCACGTCCTAGAGCATGACGTCCGAGCACCACCAGGAGTCGTCGTTTGGCAGCAGCCCTATCGAGTTCCTGAGGCTCGGTGACACGCCATCGAGGCGGCGGTACAGGAGATGCTGAAGTTAGGGGTCATCGAACCGTCCCGCAGCCCGTTGTCCAGCCCGATTGTGATGGTCCCAAAGCCCGACGGCACCTTCCGCTTCTGTAACGACTTCCGCCGGCTAAATGAAGTCTCTGAGTTCGACGGATACCCAATGCCCCGCGTGGATGAGCTGTTGGGCCGCCTGGGGAGGGCGCAGTATATCTCCACCCTCGACCTCACCAAAGGCTACTGGCAGGTACCCCTCTCCAAACACGCCAAGCCGAAGACGGCCTTCTCGACTCCGAGCGGACACTGGCAGTACCGCGTCCTCCCCTTCGGCCTACACGGAGCACCCGCCACCTTCCAGCGGCTCATGGACGTCCTACTCCGGCCACACCAAGCCTATGCGGTGGCTTACCTGGACGACGTCGTGGTCCACTCAGAGACGTGGGAGAACCACCTGGATCGGCTGCGGAGGGTGCTGTCGGAGCTACGTCGGGCTGGGCTGACCACCAACCTCCGGAAGTGTCACCTGGGACTCGCTGTCACCTCGAGATTCTCTCCGCTCCTCGTCCAGCCACCAAGACACAGGTACGGGCCTTTTTGGGGTTGGCGGGTTACTATCGGTGCTTTATCCCTGACTTCTCCTCCTTAGCCTCTCCCCTGACAGACCTGACCAGGAAGGGGCAGCCGGAGAAGATCCCCTGGAGCGCCGAGGCAGGGGCAGTGTTCCTCCGCATCAAGGCGGCCCTCACCTCGGCCCCGGTGCTCCGAGCCCCCGACTTCAATCACCCCTTTCCTGCTGCAGATGGATGCCTCCCACACCGGGTTGGGAGCCGTTCTCTCCCAGGTCACCGACAGCGAGGAACACCCGGTGCTCTACATAAAAAAAGCTGACCCCAGCAGAACAGCGCTACGCAACTGTCCAACGGGAGGCGTTGGCTGTCAAGTGGGCAGTCCTGGAGCTCCGATATTACCTCCTCGGCCGCCACTTCACCCTGACCACCGACCATGCCCCGCTGCAAAGGATGGCCCGGGCCAGGGTGACGCGGTGGTTCCTGCTGCTCCAGGACTTTAATTTCACCGTCCAAAATCGAGCCGGGACGGCCAACGCCAATGCCGATGGTCTTTCCAGGATCAGCTTTCGCAGGTCTGTCAGGCTCCACTGCACCCCCCCCCCCCATTTTCCCCACTTCTCCACAGGACCAGGACGACGCTTGGGGGGGGGGGGGGGTTGGGGGTGACAAGTGTCCCGAACACCTGCACACGCTCAGCACGGGCTGAGCCGTCACACCTGCAGATGATCAGCGGGCGGCTTCATAAAGCCGACAAACGACCAGAGAGGTGAGAGATGTCTCCAGAAGACTCGGCTAACTGTTGTCTCCGTTTACCCCCTAGAAAGCAGCGTGTGACGGCCAGCCCCCACCACGGAAGAAGAAGCACGGACCCACATCACCGCGAGCACTAAAGATATATATAAAAATGTATATATATGTGACCTAGGGCTGGGCGATATGGCTCAAAAAAAAAAAATCCCCGATTTTTTGCCAAAAAAATTCGATTTACGATTTTAATCGATTTTTTTTTTCTTTTTCTTTTTCTCCCTTCTACTTAAAATTAATCTGCATGACAAAGAAATTGTTCAAAGCAAGTTTTAACTTCATTTTGTTTAGGTAAAATATTTGCGGCTTGGTAGAGTGCCTACCTGGGGTGCAAAACTTTCAGCATGTGAATAACCCAGATCATTCCACAGTATAAATGGGCACCATATTTTTGCAATATACAGTATACATATCAAAGGTTTATTAATTGATATGCAGATCAAATTAACTTTTATTAACAACAGTAATGTGCAAAAAGTATAGGGAAAATTTAAATGTTATGCTATTTAATGATATGCTAATGATATTATTAACAGTACTCGTAATTTGGGTCCATATTTTGTTTTTGTGGGCTCCTTTAATCCCACTCTTTAAACTCCCAAATAAAACAATTTAGTTTTTTTCCACCTGGTGATGGTCTCGATCTCCACGTCGGAGAAGTTTCAAATCTTTGCCGTCTTCCGTGTGTCCATGGCGTAAACTGAGGGCGTGGGGGAGGCAGAGACATGAATATATAGGGGCGTGTTATTCTAATGACGATCGTTTTCAGCCGCGACTTATCAAGGGCAAGTATTGCGTACACCTGGATTGCAGAGTTGCATAATCTTACGCCAACATATATGCCCGTTTCTACGCAAGATTTATAAATGAGGGCCAGTATGAATTGAAAACAGTAAAGCCCTTCATTTATGCCCGAGCCCGATGGGCCCCGACTTTTTTACGCCCCAAGGGCCAATTTTCACGTCAGACCTAAAACGCGGCCTGGGCTTCGGGCCTTTTTTTCCATCTTCAATAAAAATGAATGAGACTAAATGATCTTATCAATGCTTAGGTCACTCTCTCATATTGCGGTCTTTGAATTTGAAATGAGCTGCTGAATAAAATGCATCTTGAATCTTTTGCTTTTGTTGCTGTGAATTGCCGTTAAATGAGCATATGCAGCGGAAATTGAAGATTGGATTTATATTCATATGCGTAGGTGTAAGGCCTCATTTAGTTTGGTTGAATCGTATAGAGTTAATTTCCCTCTTTGGTGCAGTTTGTTTGGTCAGGTGTGAAAGCAGCAATCGCACTTGGGTGCGCACCAAAAAGCGTACCGAGACCTCCTTAAAGAGGTGGTCTCTGTACGCTTTCAAACAAACTCTGGAGCAGTTTGTTTGTGGTGAGAGCATGATCCGACCTCGAACTGAACCAACTGCAAAAGTACTGATCATTTTTGGACTAAACCAGCTGCTGTAGTTAAAATTTGTTTAGATTGTTAAGCTTGTTTCGTTTGCGAAAGCCGCAAGTATTATCAGCCTGCCTCAGCTCGTCAAACATGCCTTTAACTGTGGTGGTAATAGTAGGCTAAAGTAACTAGCATTGTGATGCTTAAAGTGTTTTATATCTATAGATTTTATTATAGGCAAGACAAGTCAAGAGTTGATTTGAGAGTCTAAATTGATTAAACATGTGGCTATCTCACTGTCGAAAAAAAAAAAAAAACACACACACACAGGCTCCAGTCGGACTAGGGCCGAGATTTTTGATAAACTGTCGGACACGGGCCGGGCTAGGGCCTCAGTGTCTCGGGCCAGGGTCGGGCTAGGGCCTAGATTTGAGGCCCATGTAGGGCTCTAAAACACAGTACATCAGTATCAGTATCAATGCAATTTGGGTAAAATTGAATACATATTACACCTCTATATAGAAATTTGACATAAACATCCATCAATATTTTCCCAAATGTGCATGCTTTTAACTAAAAACCTTGAGGGATGTTGTTTTATCTAGTGTATTCTGGATGATCATAGGCCTACAGGATTTTTTCTCTCTCTCAATGAATGGCTAACACTCAAAAATTACATATTAACAAATTACAGTCACTATAAGATTTTGGGAGTAAAACAGATCATCTTTTAATAATGTATATTTTGTCAAGATAATTACATTACATCTAACAGTAACTTTGAGCTCATTTAAACAAGGAAAGCTTCAGCGCACCTGTGTCCTTGTGAAGGTTAACAGGTTAATGGAATGTTCAAAGTAGTATACGGCCCCACTGAAAGTAACTTTTTGAACGTGAGATCAGCAGTAGCCTTATCTGACCCACATCTCCTAACAAAGCCCACTCTGTCCTGGCAGGAAACAGCCCTACACTCGAGCATCTCCTGCATGTATATGCATGAGTATTCTGCTGGCCCTGTTCAGAAAGCTTTTCGTATTTATATACCTTTTTTTTCAGGTTGGTCTGTATTATGCCTCTCACAGTAGTAGGCTAAGTCTGCTATAGACATGTTAACATTTAGACATTATGATTCATGTAGTGTATTTATCATTTTCTGTGCTGGCCAAATACCTGTTTGCAGAAATAAAATAATGCAGGGGGAAAATAACAATACTATCAATTAGTCTATATATTGCCTCCCTGCCTTTTTTATCACTGTTTTCACTCTGTATAGGTTTTTGTAATTAAATTGTAACTCAAGGTATATTCAGTGGTTCTGCAGACTCACATACTGAAGTTTATTTAGTGTTTTACAACTCCTCACAGCTCAGCAGAATATGCTTCTCAACCAGGAAAATACCCCTTAGATAAAGCATTTGAACATCCAGGGTAAATGGCTACATTCAAGGCAAGATACTGAATTAATGGCACAATACTAGATTGAGTGTATGCACTCTTTCACTGGAGTGAGTAAAGAAATTAAGTAAACAGAACAATTAAGAGTAATTACAAGTAAAGTAAACAGAACGAGTACACTGGGTTTTACATCTGATATACACATTTGGATTAAACATGCCACTCTCATTAATGAAGGTGAACACTGAACTTTCATTAGAGCATTATCCAGAAGTTACAACATTTTTTATTTTAATAGAAATACTTGTAGGGGATGAACTGAAAGCAGTACATGTTGATCTTTGGTTGACCAATCAGCAGAAATTGGTCTTTCATGCCTACCCACATGTGGAAATCAAATATTTAAGCCATTTATTCATTTTCTGCGCCTGAACCTTTTGTTGTTGTTGTTGTTGTTGTTGTTGTTGTTGTTGTTTTTGGCAAAACATTTTTTTGTTGTTGAGAAAACTACTGCACTATTTACTCATTTTCTACCTTCAATATTAAATTGGAAAAAGAAAGAATGCATCATACATGGAACAACAGATGCACTTTTATGGACTTCAAAAACAGAACAGTCACTGCTTATAAAGCTTGGTAAAGCCAGGACTTTTTAAATATAATTTTGATTTTTGAAAGAAGAATGTCATAATGTCATAATGTCTACAAGTATACACATAGGATGACTTGAGGGTAAGTAAATCATGGGCTAATTTTACTTTAAATTAATTTAAATATTTCTTGAAGTCTTTTATTGTAAGTGCCATTAGCATTGCAAAAGACAGTCAATGACAGCGGAGTGACATGTTTAGCATATAGCAAGTAGTTCCAGTCAAAATTACTTGTAGTACCCAGATGAGCGGTGTGTTATTCACTTTGGCGGTTGTTATCTGGGAGCAACATACCGTTGAAATGCGCGACTGATCAATTAGAATCAAGTATTCCACAGAGCCGTGTAATAAGAGTTAATAACAAAAGCACAGCGAAGCTGAAGAGGTATAATTGTCTTTTAATAATTGACAAGGTAACAATGATTACATTGCATTCACAACTAGCTACACAGAGACAAGATCCGAACCAAGGGCAAACGATTATATATTGTTGCATTTGTCAGCTTTTTTGGTTCCTTTTCACACCACACTGATTGCTTTGGTCCGAACCAGTTGAAACTAACCAAAATGCAGGCACATGACAACATGCACACCACACATTGGCCATGGCATATTTCCTAAACTGCTTTTTGATTGGTCAGAATTTGCGTGTGGGAAAATTCTAACAGAAGAGGAAAAGGAGTGATGCTGGAGTGATACACTGCCAAGATGCCAATGGCCAGCTCAACCCTACTTTACGCTTTTTTGGTTTTCAGAATCCTATGGGTGACGTCATGAAATTACATACATATTATTTTACAGTATATGGTTTATTTTAAAACCTTCAGTTCTACTAATGCTCACAAATCTGTTGTTTTTTATAACAGTAAAACGTCTCTTCATGTAGTCGTAATGTTATATTGTCATGTTTATCCAAATAAAACATAGACCCCACTTTATTGATAGTAGGCTTATATGATGATTACATTACATTATTGCATGTGATTATTCTTATACAAACACACACTGTATTAAGCAGTGTGTTACATGACAATAATGTCTCCAAAACATCTGTGTATTGCATTTATTTCACTTGAGCTGTGATAAAGAAGGCAAACACAGCGTGACAGTCATTACATGAAGCAGAAAGTGTCCGACTTCATGTTTCTGTTTGCAGCTCCTGCACTTGGCTATTCTGCCGATCGGTTACATCCATTCGCAGCCAATGTCGAACACACCTAGAGTTTCTGTGCATCACTCTGAAATTGCTTGCCATGAGTAACATTCTCACACACATACCGTTTGGATTTTGTCGTCGGTTTGCACCATTCCCCTTGATTATTAATTTAGTTCAGCTGTGCACACAATAATCACTAGTATTTAAGATCCCAGTTTAGCCTCATATACTCTTTTTAGAAGATATCCTGTATTCCTGAGATTTATATTAAAATACTTCGGATTCTTCTCCATCATCTTTGTTTTTGTTCCTACTACAAACCGTGACAGATATCAACCAAGATACTATAGTTATGCAAAGTCTGATTCATTTCTGGCTCTTTTTGGACAGTTTGGTTCAATAAACCAATTCAAAAAGCACATTCATAGGTTCCTGGTGTCATCATGCAATGATGTCACTATGCATTTCTTTTCAAACTGTTTCACAATTACATTTAAAACAGGCTTCGTGTGTAATTTTTAAATATAAATAATTCAGTCAGATTAAATAGAGGCAATCAAAGTCAGCAAGAGGGAACACGAACATGTTTAGCCCGTTGGGGTCAGTTTCAAGGGTCAGTGCATTCATTACTGAGATGTCAAACTCTGGACTGGCAAAAAAAGTGTTTTTAACAGATTTGTAGAGGCTTAGTGTGACTTATCCATGCATACTATAAATTAAGTAAAATAAGTATGTAGCTCATGCTGCTTTTATAAAAATAAAGTGTGTATAATCATGGAAAAGTGACTAAATATTTATGATTGGCAGAAATCCAATGGTGAAAAATTCCCAACAGATAAAATACAATAGTGAGGTTGAGAAACCGAAGCATAGGCCCTGAACACTAATTTCATCAACTTTGCATTTGCATAAAAATCTAATCAAACCTCTAAATAGGTACTTATTTTCTAATCACAATTCCCTTTCATCCCTCAAACACTCAGCACACTGGAAATGCTAATAAGGGGATTGAGATTCCTCTGGGGAAGTCACAATCCTCACTTCTCCTTGATGATCCTTTTTTTACCCTCAGTGTTGGTTCATTGATTAGCAATGATTTTCAATTAATTAAACATTAAATTAGGTGAAAGAAGTCATGGAAATTCTCATCAAGGCAGTAATAATTGCCAACTAAAGCACTTCAATTTTGATTTTTGCCAGTTTTTATTGTAAATCAAGAACTCATTACCAAAATACCGTGAAGAAAACACTGATTAAGACAAATCATTTTTAAAAAAGGTGGCAGAGAGAGAGAGAGAGAGAGAGAGAGAGAGAGAGAGAGAGAGAGAGAGAGAGAGAGAGAGAGAGAGAGAGAGAGAGAGAGAGAGAGAGTATAGAGATAGAGTGACGTAGCTCCTATGTAGCTCTATAGAGAGATGGTCAAAGAGGCTATACACAGAACAATATTTCAGATGATATTAGAGCAACTTTGGTAGTTCATGTGGTTAGTCAGGGCCTGACTTAAGGGGAAAAGGGGATGAGAAGTTGAAAAGGGGATGAGTGAGAACCCCCCCCCCCACCTCCACCACCTGGAATATGACCATTAAAACACATGCTTCCTGATCTATGCCCTAACAACCCTTGATCTCTATGAAAAGGGGCTACTATGGAACTGACCCTGTAAAAAAGTGACCATGCTAAGGCTTATAAGCTCCTCATTCCTAGTCAGCCAGAAGAGTGGTTGTGGATATTCAGATTGAGGCCTCCGCAGAACCATCAATGTGGGGATCAGTCCTGTACAACCATGTAGCATAACAATAATGCTCTTTCCATTCCTCAAGACACACTACAGTGCTGTCAGCATTTCCAGATAAAATTTTACTTGTCTGACGGGTATCACTACTTTGATAAGAGGAACAAGAGGTACAGCTTTAAATTTCACTGTTAAAGCCTCAGGCACTGAGTCCCACTGAGCTTTAAATAGCTCACATCAGTCATAACTAAACTTTAACCTGAATGAATTCTAACTGCTCTTAGGTGCTGCTTTGGTGTCCAAGAGGCTCAAACTAAACTATGAATATATGAAAACAAAAATATATGAAATTATGTTTATAGAACTTAATTCTGGACGGTTTTCTGTGTGCAGCTGCAAAACTCATATCAAAAAACGCACGCACAAAAGTCCATCTCTCACGGCATACAAGGGCTGAAATGAGTTCTCTAGGATGTTTGGATGTGTAAATTTTAATCTGTGCATCCAAACTGTGCACATAAAATGTCCATCTCTCATGGCATACAAGGGCTGAATTGAGTTCTCTTGGATGTTTGGATATGTAAAATGTAATCTGTCCATTAGTTCTTTTAGTGACAGTAGCCTAAACCCACTGCTAATCTAAGTCCTTAAAGTTAATTCAAACAACAGAAGATAAAGGCAAAATCATTCACTCATCTTGACTTTAGTAGCCTTATTAAAAGGGTTTATGCACTTTTATTTTACATTTGATTAATTTAGTAGATCGTAGATAGTATTTCTACATGTTGTTAGACCTACCTGATTATTTCATTTGTTTTCTTGAACTAATGGCGGAGATAATGGAATGTTTTGCTATGCATTCATTTTACCACAGGTGCTGGGCAACCGATTAATCATGATTAATCAAATCCAAAACAAAAGTTTGTCTTTATATATGTGCGTGTACACATGCATGTATACATCTAAGAAATGTTTGCATGTGGTATATATATTTATATAATATAACATATTTTTCTTAAATATATGCCAGTATATTACACACAAAAATTATGTAAACACAAACTTTTATTTTGGATGCGATTAATCATGATTCATCGATTGCCCAATTAAAAAAAATATATATATATTTCTAGGAACTCCTTTTGGGGGAACTAACCCACAACAATAGAAAATACCAGTGACATAAGTGTACGTTGATTGGACGAAAGCATGCGAAACACCAGAACCCGCCATTTAAAAAAAAGCTGTGTACACACAGTTTATAGCATATTTATTAACACCACAAACAAACTCTGCTAACAAACAAAATTTGGAAAATGGTGATAGATGGACTTTTCAACCTTAACACTAAGGAGAAATGTGACCAAGCTTCTTAGCTAGCCATATTTAGCATCAACCACATAGCAAACAGCTATACCTTTTCATATATTGTTTACTAATGAAGATGGAGAATGGAGTGTTCAGGCTCTGGCATTCTTAGCACCATTAAAATAAACATACAATTGCAATTAGTTATCAGGGAAGGGCCCTTGTAGCTAGTACCTATAACTAACCCCCCTTAGTCTAGTACAAAATGTTTAAGTGCATAGTGTACAGTGAGTCATTTGGGACACAACTTTTGTTTTACTGTCTCTGGTTTTCATTTCCTGTGTTTAGTCCATGTTTTACCTTGCTTCTGTAAATCTATTGTACATTTAGTCGACTAAAATTGCACACAAATGTTGCATGTGTGGCCATGTGTCATAAATCAAGCCTCTGTGGCTCCCACCGATCGCCACCAGAGGGCCCCCTCACCTGAATATTAATCCTCCCTCCGGACTTCATTACCCACAATCCTTTGCCCTGACTCACCAGCCATCATTGTTTACACCTGAGTACCATTAGCCTCATCACCTCAGTCTATATAAACTAGGTTCACTCTGTCATTCACTGTGAAGTTTTGTTTTGCTACTGCTGACAACTCTGAGTGTGTATCCTGTTTCTGGTTTATCCCGTGTACGACTCTAGACTGAATTTCTGGTTTTGATCCCTTTGCTGCCTGCCCATTGACCTGTGCTTTGCTCGACTAGATTCAGTTGACTTGGTTTGCTGCCTGCCTCGACCCCCTGCCTGTCCAGTGACTACGCCTCTGCCTTTCCCTGGTTATTCCTGTTGTTGGTGATTGACCTCTGCCTGTTGTTTTACCTTATTGCTAGTTAAATAAAGCTGCATATGGTTCCTCAACCTGTGGACTCATCATTACAGAAAACTTCGCCAGAACCAGATCCAGCAGCTTTCTATCAGTTGTCTACTGAAGTTTCAGCGCAGGCCAATGTCCTCGCAGCCCATCAGCATCAACTGGCGTGTCTGACTACACTAACAGAGGAATTAGTCAAGACCTTGCAAGAACTCCGCCTCTCCGCCCCTGAAGCGTGGCCAGCACCAATTCCCCCTGATCCCACACCTACCACTCTCTCTACCCCAACGGCTAGCCCTCGCCTAGCTTTCCCTGAGAAGTTTGATGGATCTCCAGCTAAGTGTAAGGGCTTTTTACTTCAATGCTCTCTGTTTGTATCCCAGCAGCCCATGTTATACCCCACTGAAGAGAGCTGCATATCATTCGTCTGTTCTCTTTTAACGGGCAAGGCTTTGGATTGGGCTTCAGCAGTCTGGAGGGATGGTCAACCCACCTTTTCAACCTTCAACAGTTTCCTGCAAAGATTTCGAGAGGTTTTCCAACATCCTGAGGGCGGTAAGGAGGCTGGGGAACAATTGTTAGCTCTCCGCCAGGGTAGAAGAATGGCTGCAGAGTTTTCTTTAACCTTCCGCACACTCGCAGCACAAACTGGCTGGTTGGATGACACACTAAAGGTGCTCTTCCGAAAGGGCTTGAATATGGAGCTTCAATCTGAACTGGCATGTAGGGATAAAGGAAGGGACCTGGATTTATTGGTTTACTGGTTTACTGGTTTATTGATTTGACTATTCACCTCGATAATTTAATTCGCAGCAGACGCCCAAACAGGGAAGGCTCTACACTCCCATCTGCTTACTCCACCTCCCCTGAACCTGAAC
Organism: Pseudorasbora parva; assembly: GCF_024679245.1. Taxonomy (NCBI): domain Eukaryota; kingdom Metazoa; phylum Chordata; class Actinopteri; order Cypriniformes; family Gobionidae; genus Pseudorasbora; species Pseudorasbora parva. Next base: position 18,154,071 of record NC_090187.1, read on the forward strand.
CCATGCAGATCGGGGTCACTCATCTCTCACCTGAGGAGAGGGAGCGCCGCATTCGTCAGAGACTCTGCCTCTACTGTGGCCTGTCTGGTCATATGATAGCCTCATGTCCCACTCGCCCTGACCAAACTAACTCCTCTGCGGTGAGTTCACCTTCTCATATTCATGGTAAAGTCGAGGTACCAGTAGTGTTAACCACGAATGAGACCTCCATAACCACTAGGGCAATGATTGACTCCGGTTCCGTTGCTAATCTGATTGACACTGATTTTGCTATAGCTCACAACATCCCTCTAATCCCATGTGACTCTGTGTTGGCAGTGGCAGTGCTAGACGGACGCCCTCTAGGAACGGGTCAGATCCGACACACTACAGGTGACATTTCTCTCCAGATTGGAGCTTTACATACTGAGACTATTCGGTTACTTCTCATTAAATCACCACAGAATCCAGTTATCCTAGGTTTTCCCTGGCTGCAGCTGCATAACCCTCATATTTCATGGCCCGGAAGGCAAATCGTTCACTGGTCTGACTTCTGTCACAAGAATTGCATGCTGCCCATCTCCGCCCTTCACCCCACACCTGCTGATCTTCCCGCTACCATTACTAACATTACCCAGAATATTGTGACTTGTCAGAGGCTTTCAGCAAGGTCAGGGCCACTCAACTACCTCCGCATCGCCCTAGTGACTGTGCCATAGAACTACTACCAGGAGCAACATATCGGCCCGGTTCCAAGAATACTAAGGCAGATGCTCTATCCAGGCAGCATGAATCTTCAGTGGCTCCCCAGCCTCCTGAACCCATTATTCCGCCAACCCTGGTTCTTGCTCCAGTTCAATGGGACATTATGACCGGAATTGCTGAGGTGCAGGGCACTAATCCACCACCCCTAGAGTGTCCCCAAGATCAGACTTTTGTACCAGCCAGTTCACGCAAGAAGGTAATTCAATTGGTGCATTCGTCACCCAGGTCAGGACACCCGGGAATCAATGTCACCATCCAGCTCCTCACTAACAGGTCCTGGTGGCCATCAATGCAATCTGACACTATAGTCTTCATTCAAAGCTGCTCCACTTGCCAAATGTCCAAAGCCTCTCATCTGAATCCAGCAGGCTTACTCCAGCCATTACCCATACTACAACGTCCATGGTCACACATAGCTATAGATTTCATCACAGATCTCCCAAGTTCCCAGGGCCATACCACCATTCTTACCGTTATTGATCGCTTCTCGAAGGCCTGTCGTCTTATTCCTCTACCCAAGTTACCCTCCGCTTTTGAGACTGCTGAACATCTCTGTAATTTTGTGTTCCGTTTCTATGGACTTCCGGAGGACATTGTCTCGGACCGGGGGCCCCAGTTTACATCACGGGTATGGTCAGCCTTCTTCCAGAGACTCAACATCAATGTCAGTTTAACGTCGGGCTATCACCCACAGTCCAATGGGCAAGTGGAACGCCTGAATCAGGAACTCGCTCGGTTCCTTAGATCCTACTGTCACCAGAATCAGTCCGGTTGAAGTAAATATTTGTTCTGGGTCGAATACACCCAGAATTCTATCCGAAAGCCTGCCACGGGACTTACTCCATTTCAGTGCATTCTTGGATTTCAGCCCCCGTTATTTCCCTGGTCAGGGGAACCCACAGAACTCCCTGCAGTAGACAACTGGCTGCAACAAAGTGAGAGAGTATGGAACGAGACACATGTGCATTTGCAGAGAGCAGTAAGACGAATGAAGGAGGTAGCGGATCGTTCACATTGCGTTAATCCGGATTACCACACTGGACAATGGGTTTGGCTCTCCACCAAGGATCTGCGGCTTCGAGTACCTTGCAGGAAACTCAGCCCTAGGTACGTGGGCCCTTTCAAGATAATCAGGCGTATAACTCCAGTCTCCTATCGTTTGGCACTACCACCCAATTACCGCATCCCACCCACTTTTCATGTTTCCTTGCTTAAGCCTGCAAGTGGTCCAAGAGCAGAGGAGGATCTAGAGGGGCCTATTGACCAGAGGCCTGCACCCATAGTTGTGGACGGAGAGGAGGCATACCAGGTGCACAAATTGTTAGATTCCAGGCGTTGGGGCAAAACCCTACAATATCTTGTGGATTGGGAGGGGTACAGTCCAGAGGAGCGGGCCTGGGTCAATTCTGAGGACATTCTGGACCCATCACTCACTGCTGACTTTCATCGGGCCCATCCGGAAAAGCCGGCCCCTCGGCCCTGTGGAAGGCCCCTGCGTCGGTTGCCTCCTCGCGTCAGGAGCCGCTCACAGGGTGGGGGCTCTGTCATAAATCAAGCCTCTGTGGCTCCCACCGATCGCCACCAGAGGGCCCCCGCACCTGAATATTAATCCTCCCTCCGGACTTCATTACCCACAATCCTTTGCCCTGAATCACCAGCCATCATTGTTTACACCTGAGTACCATTAGCCTCATCACCTCAGTCTATATAAACTAGGTTCACTCTGTCATTCACTGCGAAGTTTTGTTTTGCTACTGTTGACAACTCTGAGCGTGTATCCTGTTTCTGGTTTATCCCGTGTACGACTCTAGACTGAATTTCTGGTTTTGATCCCTTGCTGCCTGCCCATTGACCTGTGCTTTGCTCGACTAGATTCAGTTGACTTGGTTTGCTGCCTGCCTCGACCCCCTGCCTGTCCAGTGACTACGCCTCTGCCTTTCCCTGGTTATTCCAGTTGTTGATGATTGACCTCTGCCTGTTGTTTTACCTTATTGCTAGTTAAATAAAGCTGCATATGGATCCTCAACCTGTGGACTCATCATTACGCCATGCCACAACAACTAGAAGCTGTCCATACTGGATGTGGCAAATTATCAGTAGTGTGAGCGCTTGAAAAACATAAATAGAAAAGGGTATGAGTTTACCATAAGGAATGTGTCTGTATTTGTAATTACACTGCAATCAATATAAAAGTAAAAAAAGATATATTATTCTTATTTTATTATTTACTTGTTTATATTTATAAAAACAATGCTATGTTTAATTAAAATGCCATAATTTAACACTAATTGTATGATGCAAAATGTATTTAAAGTTTCTGTACAGTGTTCTAAATGGGTTACTAAACTGGTATGATGTTCCATTTCAGCTGCCTTAGTAGACAACTGGTCATTGTAGGTAGAAAACAGCAAGAGGCTCACTAGGAACAGAGACACATTAAAAACCACTTCAGCTCCTCAGCAAATTTTGAATGACTTGATTAAGCAGTATTGGACCCAACGGGTGGGGAGCAGAGTTTAATTGGTTAAATATTGTGTCATAAACATGATTTTAGTGGGAGACACGGCTTGTCGGTTGTACACTTGTTTGCAGATTACCTACATTTAATTCTGGCTTGGTTCATTTGCTGTACCCACCCCTTTCTCCCTATGATTTCCAGCCATTTCTCCACTTTTTAATATTACAAGCAAAAAATATTCATGTTTTTATTTTAAGCAGCCATGTTGGCTTATATTGCATGCATAATTATTTTCAGTGGCAGATAAATAAACCTACAGCCAATAACATTAATAAGGTGTTGTTCTACCTTTGAGTACCACCTCCAGTTCATCTCTGAGAATGTCAAAGGTGCTGTAGCGTGAACTGGTCTCGGGTATAATGTTCTTCCTTAGCCAGCCACCACAGGCATACTGATAGAAGTTGTCACAGGGCTTCACCGTGGGGTCCATGTTTTCAATAAGACGGGATGCTACAATACCAGAGAACATTGTATATAAACATTATGATGAAAAAATGTAATGACAAATATCTTTAAAGGTTAATGAACCCCTATTTCATTTTCACAAGTTAGAACCAACATCATGAATAGTGAGGTATATGCAGAGTGGTGATTGGCTGCCTTGGCTAAAGAATATGCATCTACATCATAGGTTTGTCCATATTGCTATTGAGTAAAAACTTGTATAATCCAATCACTATGCTATATTACGCATAAGATTGCATTAAAGCAGATAATTTATATGTCACACAAGACCGGTTCAGCACTGTTCACCTCTGCCTGTTCAGCTTTTTTCGTTCAGACACACGTTGTAAGTGCCACCTGTCGTTTTTTCAAGCACCTTATTACGACCTATATTTACATTTTAAAATCATGCTAGCTGGCATAAAAATAATGACAGTGTCATGTTACGTCTGATGTCATGAACTGACGTATGACTGTCGTTACCAACCAAAATGCATGTTCATTTTAATGTAATGTCTGGACTTTTTACACCATTTGTCATATTTCCATTTTGCAAACATATATTTTTTTTCCATTTACAACTACACCCACCCCATCCCTAAACCTACCCAGTGATTTATAGTGCATACACACTTTATGAGCACATGTGTTCCCTGGGATCGAACTCACGATCGCATGATCACATCTTGTGGTTGTATAGTGCAATGCTTTATCAACTGAGCTATGCAAAAACTGAAACGTTAAGCAGATCAAAGGGAAACATGCTTTAAAATGAAAGTGTCCTGCTGTCAATAGGAGCACAACTTTAGATAATGCTCCTGTGCATCGTATTTAATTAATTAAAATAGTGTCGATGGGGCGCAACTTTAGTAAATGCTCCTATGGGTCGTATTTCCAGGAAGTGACAAACGACCTTTATAGGCGTATTGGTTGAAGGACATGTTGCGTAAGTGTATAAGTAGCACAAATGTGTTGTTTGCATTTCCCTCGCAATGCGGTTAGAGCTGGAGTTTGACCTCCAAGTCATGCAAAATATGATTGTAATAATATTCAAGATGTAAATCAACAAAACATGGAGCACATATGTGAGCATTTTCTTTACAGAGTGCTGCGATGAGTATAACAAAGCTCGCAACACGGATCACAGTTGATATCCGGACCAGAGCAGGTGTTTTTCAAGTTTTTATAAACATATTTCACAGTAACACTTTAAAATACTGTTCCACCATTAATGAATAACTAAACGAAAAAAATGAGTAACTTTTAACATTCTAGTAACTATTAATAACTAACAAGAAATATTAATTAACAATGTTAATTAGTAAATAGTAGTACTCAGTTGAATGTGTAGTTCAATATTAGCTAATCAGAAAAAAACTAGTTTTTCATACCTCCGAGAGGACTATTAAGAACTTCTATATACAGGTTCATAATTAAGGTGAATAACGCATAATGTATAATTCTAAAGTGAATATTATGGTAACCCACTACACTAGTGATGACTTGAGTATTACCGAACTGAGTATTTCCTTTAAAAGAAAGTACACATTTTTGGGTAGTTTTTGTAAAGTATTAGACAGTAATGACTCAAGTGTTACTACATCCTTCTAAAGGAATTACTAATTTTTTTTAAAATCAGTATTCTAAAGTGAAGATCATGGTAACACACTAATCAATCGGAAAGAATTATCAAAAAAAAACTTAAAAGTTTACAATGACTTATCATGGCTTTCAGTTTAGAATACTTATCCAAATATTAGTCATTCCTTCTGAAGGATTTGTATTTCAAGTATAATTTCACAAAATGTATTTGATTTGTTTAGATATCTTTACCTGACTGTGTGCAGTCAGCTGTTATACAGACTCCATCTACAAAGAAAGAAAAAAGCACAAAGGGCACAGAGGTCATGAGAAGTTAACACCAGTAATAATGTAACAATAAATCAAACATCATTGAAAATCTTTCTCAGTGGTATGATCACGTATACCTTCACAGAAAATTATCTCTGTACATTTTATATATGTCCATAGACATATAGTATTATTTATGAGAATCTTTTTTTACTGAACCAAGATTTATCAACAGGTTTCCACCTTCTGACCATAGTCCCCACAGCCCTGCTCTCCCATCCAGACCCCCATGGTTGAGAGGAATGGCATGTGGAGATCATCTCTGTAATCAGCATTCTGCCTTTGCTGTTTAAACATTAATCCAGCACATTAATGACCATTAATGGTATGAGAGGTAGGCTGCAGTGAGTCTCTATAAGGTCCATCTGCTCTTTGTAAAGGGCTAATGGGGTGGGGAGAGGGGATTGTATGGATAGCGATATTATGTAGATTATTTAGGGAACCATCAGTATATGCCAGCTTGATTCAATACTGCCCTGGGAAAATAACCACAGAACCAATTTACTCGATTTACTCGATTAAAACAAACCCACTCCCCCACCCTCTGACGCAACCACAGCTCGACGGTTGAGTGAGTGCGGATATTTGAATTCTCCTCAGTCACCAGAGTAGGGCTGGTCAATTCTGAAATTTTTGGAATCGATTCCGATTCCAATTCCTTTTTCTGGAATCGACAGAGTCGATTCCAAGAATCGATTCCGCACTGTTGTTTTCGATTCCTTTTCGATTCTTCTTTTTTTTAACAAAATCAAGGGAGGAACCTAGTTCTGGAGTGACCGCAGGATACAAGGATGTAGAAGATATCCTTCTCCGAAACTTTATTTGTAAAATGATGATACATTTCCATAACTCTGATGAATTTTAAATCACGGATTCTCCTGAAATGGCCCATGTAGCCCAGAAGTAAATGCAATTTAGCCTAATAAATAAAAAGGATAGCACATTATTCATGGATGTGCATTTATTGCATGTTTAAAACTACATGACATGTCTAAAATGCATGTGCACAGTTAAGTTCCCTTTCGGGGAACTCGAGCTGCGTCGAAACGCTGTGAGAACGCCTCTGCGTTAATGCGTCGTGAAGCGCCTGTAGAACCATTCCATCGGAAAAAAGATCGATCGTCGGCGTGATGACGTCATCGACCGGAAGCTATAAAACGTCCATGAAAACAAACAGGAACTAGCTTCTGAGCCTTCAGCAAGCGATCTGTGTGAACCTGTCTGTCTATTTGGTGTTTTTGTCTGTCTATTGAAGAGCTTTTCCACCCTTTTTGTTAAATATTTCATATATATTAACAAAACAAAGAGAAAATAAAATAGATAGAGAATTATGGCGAGTGAAAGCAGTTTTAAGAGTTGTGTTCATCCCTGCCCACGTTACATCACGAGTGGGGATACACACTCTCTTTGTGTAGCCTGCTTGGGAGCGTAGCATGCCCAGGCAGCCCTCGAGGGGGCTGCTTGCGAGCACTGTGAGCGTATGCCACTGAGAACGCTGCGCTCCCGCCGGGCACTCTTTGAGGAGGGTGCCTCGGCTCGTGTTCCCCGCGGCTCTGGTCCCGCTGCCGCCGAGGCGGAGCGGAGGCTGCAGTCGTGGGGATCACAATTGGATGTTGCAGAGGGGTTAGAGACGGGCGTTGCCTTATCTCTGCCCTCACCTGCACCATCCAGCGGCTCTTCTCGGGGCATGGAAGCACGCATGGCGGTTTCTTCCCCCCCGAGAGAGTCGCCGGTGCTTCATCTGTCCAGCTCTGAGGAGGTGGACGTTGAAAGCATCGAGACTGAAGACTCGCCACTTCAGTCCCCTGCATGCGAGGAGCTCGTTGAGGTTCTGACGCGAGCGGTGGCCAGGCTTAACATCGACTGGCCAACCGAGAGATACGAGGCAGGAAGTAAACGTGCAAGTAAATTAGACGAGAGATTCCTGCCTTCTCGCGCTTCAGAGCCTCAGCGGCGGGGCTTGCCGTTCTTTCACGACTTGCACACTGAGGTGGCAAGATCGTGGAAGAGACCGGCATCATACCGCGTTTTCAGCCCACAGACTTCGGTCTATAGTAACATCGCTGGGCTGAAACAGTATGGGTATGGGGCGATGCCAAAGGTTGAAGAGACGCTCGCGAGCCATCTCTCGCCTTCCTCGGCATCGTCCCTTAAAGCCCCGTCTTTGCCCACCAGACCTCTAAAAACAACGTCGGCGTTGGTGGGCAAAGCGTACTCGGCAGCGGGTCAGGCGGCTGCATGCCTGCACACTATGGCAATCGTGCAGGCATACCAGGCTGACCTGCTGAGGGATCTGGACAGTAGCGATGCAGTGGGGGTAGATATTATTACGGAACTTCGTTCTTCCGCCGATTTAGCTCTCCGGGCCACCAAAGAGACGGCCAGATGTGTGGGCCGCTCTATGGCAGCCCTGGTGGCCACGGAGAGGCACTTATGGTTGAACCCCACTGACATCAAAGAGAGGGAGAAAGCTTTTCTGCTGGATGCGCCGCTTTCTCCTGGAGGCCTCTTCGGTGACGCAGTCCATACTGTCACCGAGAGGTTCCAGGAGTCCAAAAAGCAAGCTGCGGTGCTCAAGCAGTTTCTCCCTCTCAGGGTCCAGGTCCCTGGGGCTGCTGCTGACATCAAGCAGCCCAAGCCGAGTACGAGCGCCTCGCACAGGGCAAAACAAAAACAGAGCGTCGCCACCCGAACTCCCCCTCAGCGCGGGGACGAGGGGCGGCGCTCTCAGACGAGGCCTTCGAGGGGCAGGGCTGATCTGAGGACAGTCTTGATCGCCAAGAAGGCCTCGTCGAAGCGTTCCTGACGCTAGAAGCGGCAGGACACTGAGGGTGGTTCCCCCCGTAGGGAAACGGTGTTTACCCCTGCCTACGGTACCCGTTTTCCCTGCGGCACCCTTTGGGGGCCGCGCTGCCAACCCCGCCGCAATGCCGGGGCGCAGTCGGTCTCCGCGGGCCACCTGAGGGTGGGCCGCCCCCTCCTCGGAGGGCAGGAGAAACAAAAAGACGCTGAGGGTAGTCCCCTCCGAAGGGAAACGGTGTTTACCTCTGCCTACGGTACCCGTTGTCCTGCAGCGCCCTCTGGGGGCCGCGCGGCCAACCCCGCCGCAATGACGGGGCGCAGGCGGTCCCCGCGGGCCACTCGAGGGTGGTCCGCTCCCCCTTCGGGGGGCTCCCGAGCAGTCAAGTCAGTCGTTCCCTGCCGGTCCGCCGCTTCAGGGCACTGTGCTTGTTGCTCAAAGTACACCAGAGGCCAGCCTCGAGAGGCTGGTTCCCTTAGTAGATTTTCTAGACGAGTGGAAACGTCAATCGAATATATCTCATTGGGTCCTGCAGCGGTGTCCTACCTACAGAGGTGGGCCCGGAGCAGGCTCTGGTAATGGTACAGGAAGTACAGACACTCCTGCAAAAAGGGGCTATAGAGAGGGTTTCCCCTCCCAGCAGGGAGTCTGGGTTTTACAGCCGTTACTTCATCGTGCCGAAGAAGGATGGGGATTACGCCCGACATTAGCTTCCTTTCGGTCTAGCACTGTCACCCCGCACATTTACCAAGTGTGTGGATGCAGAACTGGCGCCGTTGCGTCTGCAGGGCATCCGCATACTGAGGTATATCGACGACTGGCTGATTCTAGCGAATACAGAGCAGATGGCGGTTCAGCATCGAGATGCTGTTCTCGCGCATATGTCGAAGTTGGGGTTGAGGCTGAACGCCAAGAAGAGTGTGCTTTCTCCGGCTTAGAGAACCACTTTTCTAGGTGTGAACTGGGACTCGGTAATAATGCGGGCGCAATTATCGCCAACACGCATAGCATCGATCCTGGCAGCAGTCAAAGAACAGAGGCTAGGCCGGGCCGTCACTGTGAAACAGTTCCAGAAACTGTTAGGTCTCATGGCAGCAGCGTCCAATGTAATACCTCTTGGCCTACTGTACATGAGGCCACTGCAGTGGTGGCTCAAAACAAGGGGATTCTCCCCGAGGGGAAATCCGCTCCGCACGATCACAGTCACGCGGCGATGCCTACGTGCTCTGGTCATGTGGAAAAACCCGGGGTTTCTATCTCAGGGTCCCGTGTTAGGGGCTCTCGTTCGTCGCGTAACGCTAACGACAGATGCCTCTCTCACGGGCTGGGGGGGGCGACCATGAGTGGTCGCTCATCCCAGGGTCTATGGCAGGAACATCAGCGGCACTGGCACGTAAATCGGCTAGAGATGCTCGCAGTGTTTCTTGCATTGAAACAGTTCCTGCCTGACCTCAGGGGCCACCATGTGCAGACAACACATCGGTGGTCGTCTATATAAATCACCAGGGGGGTCTGAGGTCCCGTCCGTTGGACAAATTGGCACATCGGATCCTCCTGTGGGCCCAAGGGAAATTGCTGTCAGTCAGAGCAGTATATATCCCGGGGGTCCTGAATCAGGAAGCAGACAGCCTGTCGAGGCAGGGGCCGAGGCCCGGGGAATGGAGACTCCACCCAGAAGTGGTGGAGCTCCTATGGAAGGTATATGGGAGCTATTTGCTTCGGCGGAGAGTTCTCACTGCCCGCAGTGGTTTCTCTGACCCATCCAGCCCTGCTGGGGTTGGATGCCATGGTACAGGGGTGGCCGAGGCTACCTCTGTACGCCTTCCCCCCGATTGTCTTGCTTCCAGGAGTTCTGGAGAGGGTACGCCGGGACGGGGCCCAGGTACTTCTAGTGGCTCCGTACTGGCCGACCCGAGTATGGTTTTCGGACCTGATATCTTTCCTGGAAGGCTCTCCGATGGAGATTCCGACCAGGAGGGATCTACTCTCTCAGGCGGGCGGGAGATTCCTGCACCCACGCCCAGAGATGTGGAAACTGTGGGCCTGGCCTCTGAGGGGGCTAGGCTCATAGAGGAAGGTCTCTCGGCCGAGGTCGTAGAGACCATCCTTCACTCCAGAGCTCCGTCTACGAGGAAACTGTACGCTCTGAAAGGGAAACTTTTCTCAGCATGGTGCAGAGAACGCCAGTGGGACCCAGTTAACTGCCCGGTTGGTACAGTGCTGGAGTTTCTGCAGGCAAGGTTCTCGGCAGGGTTGACCCCCTCCACAATAAAGGCGTACGTGGCGGCCTTGGGTGCCTTCCACGTCCCTTTGGGTGGAGTGTCTTGGGAAGACACCCTCTGATTACACGTTTCCTCCGTGGCACTTTAAGGTTGAGGCCTGTTATGCACTCGAGGGTCCCAGCATGGGACTTAGCCTGTGTTTTGCGGGGCTTGTCCGAGCCTCCGTTCGAACCCTTGGAGGAGGTGTCGGATAAGTTCCTCACCTCAGGACTATATTCCTTTTGGCTATTTCATCTCAAAAGAATAAGAGATATTCAGTCCCTGTCTGTAGGGCCCTCATGTCTAGAGTTTGCGCCGGGGATTTCTACATCCCAGGCCGGGTTATGTCCCCAAGGTTCCTACGAGCCCACGGGGCCCCATTACTCTTCAAGCATTCTGTCCTCCTCCTTTAACGACGTCAGACCAGGAAGGATTAATCTGCTGTGCCCTGTTAGAGCACTAGATACTATGTCCACAGAGCTGCCCTGTGGAGGAAAACTGATCAGCTGTTTGTCTGTTTCGGGCCCCCTAAGAAGGGGCCCCAGTATCTAAGCAGAGGATGAGCAAGTGGGTGGTCGAGGCCATCTCACTTGCTTATGAGGCGGCCGGGCAGCAGTCTCCACTGGCTGTCCGGGCGCATTCAACCAGGGGTATGGCTGCTTCTAAAGCACTTTTGTCGGGGGCTTCCCTCCACGATATTTGTAACGCGGCCGGATGGTCGTCTCCTTTAACCTTCGTCAGGTTCTACGAACTAGACCTGGCATCTACTGTTGGGGCACAGGTACTCTCGTAACCGTGTGCGCTTCGGCTTCACACATACGAGACACTTGGTCCTATGGCGTTGTGGGTATAAGCGTTCTCACAGCGTTTCGACGCAGCTCGAGTTCCCCGAAAGGGAACGTCTCAGGTTACGTATGTAACCCTAGTTCCCTGAGGGAACGAGACGCTGCGTCGCTTTGCCATACTCCCGGCGTGTCCGTGATCACTTACTTCAGGCTTTATCAGAAGTTAGTTCCTGTTTGTTTTCACGGACGTTTTATAGCTTCCGGTCGATGACGTCATCACGCCGACGATCGATCTTTTTTCCGATGGAATGGTTCTACAGGCGCTTCACGACGCATTAACGCAGAGGCGTTCTCACAGCGTTTCGACGCAGCGTCTCGTTCCCTCAGGGAACTAGGGTTACATACGTAACCTGAGACGTTAAATGACTAAGTTCAAATAAGTGCTTTTGCACAGAATGTACGAGGCAAAATAACCACAATATTAACAAAAACAATAATATAAGAGTGCGCAGTTTATTTGTCTATCAGATGCGCGAGCAAGTTGCGTTCATTAGGCTACTATAGCAACATTAGACTCGGTCATTAAGCTGTACTCTAGTCTAGGCGCATTTTCTTTCCGTTATCAATGGATTAAAGAAAATAAAATAAAATAGAAAATTAAAATAAGACCCTCACATCTGCATCTGTAAGCAGGGCTCAAAACCTACCGTTGTGGACAAATTTCACAATTTAAAATTATGGAGTTTTTGTGTGCAAAATGTACCAAACTTGTCCAAGATGCAGGATCACAGAAGGAAACAAGGACAATAAACACTATTTAATTAAGTGAATGAAAGGTAGCCTATAGTAATCAGCGATATGCGTTCACATATGGCTTGATTTGAACGTTTCATACCATAAAAATAAGTAGTTAGAATTACGTTCTAGTGACGTCATCACCCAATGACGCAAAAAAAACCAGCTGAATTGCTTTATTTTTAACTCGTTATTTGAAACTAACTGTTCAAAAGAACCTTTTGCAAAAATTAAAAAGACTTCCAATCATTATTAGTAAGCGAGAGACAAGTGAATAAAGAGGAGTCGATTCCCCACGATGGAATCGATTCCAAACATTGGAATCGAGGAATCGATTCTTTGTGGAATCGATTCCCAGCCCTACCAGAGAGCAGTTTCTTCTTCTCAGCGTCGCAGAATTGGGGCATTTCCTCTGTTAAAATCAGGTTTGTATGTTTTTTTATCTATATAATCATTACTGTGCTAAAAGGCATTTTATTTAATTCAAAACAACATACAGGGACAGTGTGAGTCACCTTAAGTTAACGTGTGGCGTTGGTCTTTGAAACGCCTGCTGTGTTGCTCAAAACACACAACTTTATTCGTAAAGATAATGAATTTGGATGATAAAATCTTATTAAAAGTGGGCACTGTTTGTTTATTGTCAGGTTATGGAGTCTGGCGCCTCGCAGCATCTTTCAGCTACGAATGAAACGCAGGACAGCGGTCTCAAGTTCAAAGTCCACCAGCAGACAGCTAAAGTTAGTCCATCTCAGGCTCGAGAAACAGCGCTGATACGGTGGAAATGGGATAACAGACACTTGATTACACTTGAATTACTTTTAAATGTTTAATTTTTTACTTCTAAAATGTTTGTTACATGAGTTTAAATGTTGTAAAATAACTTATTCTTTACATGTCAAAACAGTAATATATGTTATGCTGTAACGTTATTGCTGTACTCGTCAACAATAAAGGCCATGTCAGTGTGTTTGTGTGGACTGTGGAGTATTTTACAAAGGTTTAGAGGAAATTAAAGTTATACTATACAAGTTAGTAATACTCATAAATAAAAACAGTTCATATTAGTCATAAATATTGGTTTTTAAAATGCTTTTTACCCAATTTTTTCTACTCAATTGAATTTGTTAATGTAACAAATGCAGTTACTCAGATCTACTTAATTTTTTTACTTACATTTACTCAGTTCTTATGGTGTCTTTAATTGATTTCACTGCTTTAAAATTTACTCAATTTTTTTCGTGTAAAAATGTTTCACCAAAAAAATTGAGTAAATCATAGTATTAGTTTTTAGAGTGTGTATTTCAACTTCAAGTATTTTTTATTTATTTAAAAATTAGCTTATTATTAGCAAAAATGTAATTTTGGGTTCTACATCTAAACTAAGTCATGGATTTCAATTTCCAGCTGTCTACAACCAGGATTCTACTGTATGAGATGCACCAGTGCATCCAATGCCATATGTCTGGTTGAAGATTGATGTCTGGGATTCAAAGGTGGGATACTAAGCATGCAACTGGGCACTGCTATTTCATTTCTTTACTATTTCACTGCTATTTAACTTTGTCTTCATTGGATGCAAGTGTAATAATCAGTGATACTTTCCATACTGGATGGCGGAACTCTATACACAACACAACTGATGCCTTGTTCTGTTTACGACATACTCCAAGTGCTTGTGCTACTTGTGGTACACGAAAACGGTCACATCTTTTTAAAACACTGTGTATCAGCTGTCAGTAGTTCTGATGCACTATTATTTGTGTGCAGCCCAACTTACCCACGCCCAATAAACACATTATCTGACATTACATTCACTGTGCAACCGTCCCAATGACCTCTAACTTTAGTTGCGATGTCAAAACTCATAACCATGACACATTGCTTAACAATAAGTTGGGGGGGGGGGGGGATGCTGTTTCATGCATACTGAGCTTTTTACACTGTTAAAGACTTGGATTCCCATCCTAAACATAGACAAAGTTTCAAAAACTAATGTTGGACGTTTGATGGAGTATTTCTATGTCAAAAATATTTTGCATGATATATTTAATGATTAATCATAAATCTGTATTTTTATACTGGTTTAAATAAATGTAATGTTTTCCTGAGGAAATAAGTGGTGTTTGTATTTCAGTTCCTACATTGCACAGTAAAATATATCAAGAATAGGCTCTCTTGTATGAGTTAGATTCATATGATGGTAACTTGACATTTTTTCATTTGTGGTTACAACAGTATTTACTTCTGTAAAATGACTGTAGCATATATGGCTCATAAATATATTCGTTCACTAAACATTTTAAAGGTGCCCTAGAATAAAAAATTCAATTAGCCTTGCCATGGCAAAATAAAAAGTGTTCAGTACATGGACATCACATTCTGTGAGTCTCAAACACCATTGCATCCTACTTCTTATGTAAATCTCGTGAATCCAAAACTCCACAGAAAAAAAAGTGCTTCGCAACATAAACCCAACCATGACACAAGCGTTGGGGATCATTTATATGCATGCCCCCAACATTTGCATCTGTCCAAACATGTTCATTGTCAGGCGTAAATCATCAGGTAAACAAGCTGCTCGCATGGATACACTTCATGTTCCAGGCTTCTCAGGAGACTACCCTTCCCACAGATAAAAAATGTCAACAGTCATGGTTCATGTTTATAATCGGATAACATTATAATTTAATTCAAGATCGTTCGTTTGTTTGGCCCATTTCAAGCAAGCTTCGCTCAACGTCTTAAACTGAAAAAAGTGGCAAAGCAGTAAGTAGCGATTAATCCACTTATTGACTGTTTAAACAATTCTGATTAAATTGAAAGTTTCTTAGAGAAACCGCATTGTCTAGAAAACGCAAGATGCTAGAACAGTAACAATAGGAGACTCCAAGTACCATACAAAATTAAATAGTGTGTCTAATGACAAGGGTTAATATTATTTTGTATTACAAAATACAACCGTAAATACTTTGCTTAGATCGTTCACTCGATCCTTCTAGCAAACGTCACTTTTTCCACCATAAAAGTTAAAACGATAGCCATTTGACAAGGCTATTCATTTAGTAAAAATATAAGTTATATATTTATATTTTTGAGAACTGAAGTATGGTGTTTCCTATGATGTTTTTGCCTATTTGTATTTCAGATAAGGCTACATCACAGTCACTGCGTAACGTTAGCCTACATTGTGACTAACGTTATATAAACATGCAATATCGTTGACAGAAGTATTAAATGTAGGCTGAATGACACACTTTAAGCAGAACATCTCAAATGGAGATTGATAAAATGCAGCTTAATTGTTTATTGGTGTTTTCAGATTGTCCATGCGCGAGAGAGAGCTTGCGTGCATATGGTTGACAGATTGGACATGTTTAGGTAAAAACCGGAGAGTATATGGGTTTCTTTTCACAGAAAAGCTCTGTTTGGGGGATTTAATTACTGAAATCTGGCAACCGCACAAACACGAGCTCTTGATCGCCCGCGGATGTTCTGAAAACAGCAAATATATAAGTAAGCTGCATTTTATCAATCTCCATTTGAGATGTTTTGCTTAAGGTTTCATTTAGTCGGTCTGTGTTGTGTCAGGACGGTCAGGACTCACGAGCCACTTCACTGAACTGCTGTGAGCTGCTAAAATAAGCTAATCAGAGCAGAACTCAACATTAATATTCATGACCCTTCCAAATAAGGGAAAAACAGAGCATTACATCCTAGGGACAATTTATACGGTTGTAAATGCACCTGTAAAACTGTATCTGGACAATTTTTGCCCTTAAAAAAGCCACATACCCTCAGAGATATCAGAGAACTATTTAACATATTGTTTCAAATCATTCTAGGGCACCTTTAATAAAAATAAATAAATAAAATTAGTTTGGGAATTTTTACTTTTTCAATACTTGCTGGATTGAGAAAAAACAAACAAAACAAAACAAAAACAAGCAGATAATGCACTCACCTTTTCCACTCTGTGTGATGAAGAGGATGATTAGGGCTACAATAATGACAAATAGTAAAGATACAATTGTCAGGAGACCGATTTCCAGTGACGTCCAGTGGGGCTTTTTTTTCTGAGTGTTGTTGTCAGCCATGGTCTGCTGTCCCTCTGGGGCAGTCTGTAGAACCTCACCTGAAAAAAAGTTAGAAAGAATTTCAGTTCAGATTCAGTGTAAACCATGCGCAGATATCTTGAGTTTCGTTGCCATGTTTGATCTCTCTAAACACATACCTTCTGTTATTCATCACAGAACTTACCGTTTTTTTTTTACAGATTTCAAAAATGCACAGACTACACTATTTTAAAAAAAAAAACATTCACTGATCCCGCTATGCCGAACACACACTCATGATTTGAAGATACACAATGACTCTAATCATACAAACATTGAAGTATTCAGATGCACAAATACACGCAGACACACTGACAGAGTTACAAGCCTAGGCAGAGACCTGACTCTGCAGATGGGCAGCTCCTGCTGTGTTCTGGCTGAGAGGACCGCCACCTGGGGACAAAGTCTTAAAGTCTTCTTTTGAAGGAGGTTGACACTCTCTCACACACAATAACAAACACACAACACAGGGCACAAACACAACACGCACAAACCTAAACTCACATTCTTGCTGGGGTACTTTACACACACGCACACTCTAGTCTCTTTCAATTTCTGTATTTATGGTTAATGAAAGTAAAGTCTATTTAGCAACAGGGGTCTGGTTTAGTTTTGGGGAAAACGAAGGAAAAAATGTCAGGGCTAATTTGGCTAATGAGTCACTTTTGGCTAAATTGCACTTGCAGGGGGCAGCAGCTCTTATCTTAGTCACATCGCAGCATCTGCATGATTAGATCCGGCCGATTAATCTTTTGGACTTTCAGAGGAAAAAGTGTGACTGGTGTAATTACTTGAGACAGGGCTTGGTTTAATAATTGAACTGTAGTGAAAAGCATGAATGATAAACATATTTTAATAATGTTTTAATCACACAAATCACTCTAAAGAAACAGATATTCTTTCATGTGTAAGTATTTTTATCTGCAAACAACCATGTAATGGCTAGTTACATTACTTGACAATTTTGAATCTCCTCTTAAAATCCCTGCAGCCAAAGTGATTTCATGATTATTTATATGCATTTTACATAAAATGTGGTTCTACCACACAGGTTTACACATAGATGATAATGGTATCTTAAAAATAAAAACACGTGCACTTTAAAAGCTTGCATTCGCAGGCCACCAAAACGCTGTTGTCATGTAAATGAATGTTAATAACGCATTAAAAGCTTTCTGTTTTCAGTAGGAAATGTGTTGTAAAAAAAGTCCTTAAATTGCTTTTCTGTAGCTCAACCAGTAGAGCATGGCGCTAGCAACGCCAATGTCATGGGTTCGATTCCCAGGGAAAGCAAGAACTGAGAATAATGTAAAATATGTACCTTGAATGCAATGTAAGTCGCTTTGGATAAAAGCGTCTGCCAAATGCATAAATGTAAAATGTAAATGTAAATGAACCCCTAATGATTTTTATGATGGACATTAATCAGTGCTGAACTAACTTAAACTGGACAATGACTTTGTTCGGGAGCTGCTGTACAGCCAAAACAATTTTTGTTGCATCAATGTCCTGCTATTTTCACACATTGTTGCAATAAATAGGAGAAAAGGATCTAAATGCAGCAGTCTTTGTTTTATTAAACCCTTTAACTGATTTCTCAACTGCACGGTTGTCTGTATGCTTTTGGCATGGAGGGATGGGACTTTTCCGTTTTTAGGTGACAGCATCAGTTTGCACACTTCAGTCGGTACACAAAAGTTGCTGATCGGTCATCAAATAATAGGGTCAAACATGATATCAGTTAAGTAGTGAATCAAACCATAATGTTGTAGTTTGTAGGGTGGAGTCTAAACAATAAAAAATATGGCAAAATATAACAGAAATACATACACACCTTTCTGCCATAATTTTCAAAATGTATGCGTGACCATACGGTTGATATGTCTGTAAATGGGTAGCCAGATAGTAGGACAGATTGTGTGGCAATATGGCCTTCTGAGAGTGGATTATGAAGATGTCCAGTGGGATATGTTTTTATCAAAAAGAATATACACACAATTTCAACAATGTTATTCACACATGCACCGATAAGGCATAACATGACCACTGGAGGGTAAAATGAATAACACTGATTATCTCTTCATCATGGCACCTGTTAGTCAGTGGGATATATTAGACAGCAAGTAAACATTTTGTCTTCAAAGCTGATGTGTTATATCCATGAAAAAATGTGAATATGTAACAAAAAGTTTTGACAGGCCAAGTTGTAATGGCTAGAAGACTGGGTCAGAGCATCTCCAAAACTGCAGCTCTTGTGGGGTTTTCCCGGTCTGCAGTGGTCAGTATCAATGAAAAGTGCATATATATATATATATATATATATATATATATATATATATATATATATATATATATATATATATATATATATATATATATATATATATATATATATATATATATATATATACACACACACACACACACACCTAAAGGATTATTAGGAACACCATACTTAATACTGTGTTTGACCATCTTTCACCTTCAAAACTGCCTTAATTCTACATGACATTGATTCAACAAGGTGTTGAAAACATTCTTTAGAAATGATGGCTATTGAAATACTATAGCAAATGAGATACTATAGCAACATTAGACTCGGTCATTAAGCTGTACTCTAGTCTAGGCGCATTTTCTTTCCGTTATCAATGGATTAAAGAAAATAAAATAAAATAGAAAATTAAAATAAGACCCTCACATCTGCATCTGTAAGCAGGGCTCAAAACCTACCGTTGTGGACAAATTTCACAATTTAAAATTATGGAGTTTTTGTGTGCAAAATGTACCAAACTTGTCCAAGATGCAGGATCACAGA
Organism: Pseudorasbora parva; assembly: GCF_024679245.1. NCBI lineage: Eukaryota > Metazoa > Chordata > Actinopteri > Cypriniformes > Gobionidae > Pseudorasbora > Pseudorasbora parva. Next base: position 18,173,259 of record NC_090187.1, read on the forward strand.
AGGAAACAAGGACAATAAACACTATTTAATTAAGTGAATGAAAGGTAGCCTATAGTAATCAGCGATATGCGTTCACATATGGCTTGATTTGAACGTTTCATACCATAAAAATAAGTAGTTAGAATTACGTTCTAGTGACGTCATCACCCAATGACGCAAAAAAAACCAGCTGAATTGCTTTATTTTTAACTCGTTATTTGAAACTAACTGTTCAAAAGAACCTTTTGCAAAAATTAAAAAGACTTCCAATCATTATTAGTAAGCGAGAGACAAGTGAATAAAGAGGAGTCGATTCCCCACGATGGAATCGATTCCAAACATTGGAATCGAGGAATCGATTCTTTGTGGAATCGATTCCCAGCCCTACCAGAGAGCAGTTTCTTCTTCTCAGCGTCGCAGAATTGGGGCATTTCCTCTGTTAAAATCAGGTTTGTATGTTTTTTTATCTATATAATCATTACTGTGCTAAAAGGCATTTTATTTAATTCAAAACAACATACAGGGACAGTGTGAGTCACCTTAAGTTAACGTGTGGCGTTGGTCTTTGAAACGCCTGCTGTGTTGCTCAAAACACACAACTTTATTCGTAAAGATAATGAATTTGGATGATAAAATCTTATTAAAAGTGGGCACTGTTTGTTTATTGTCAGGTTATGGAGTCTGGCGCCTCGCAGCATCTTTCAGCTACGAATGAAACGCAGGACAGCGGTCTCAAGTTCAAAGTCCACCAGCAGACAGCTAAAGTTAGTCCATCTCAGGCTCGAGAAACAGCGCTGATACGGTGGAAATGGGATAACAGACACTTGATTACACTTGAATTACTTTTAAATGTTTAATTTTTTACTTCTAAAATGTTTGTTACATGAGTTTAAATGTTGTAAAATAACTTATTCTTTACATGTCAAAACAGTAATATATGTTATGCTGTAACGTTATTGCTGTACTCGTCAACAATAAAGGCCATGTCAGTGTGTTTGTGTGGACTGTGGAGTATTTTACAAAGGTTTAGAGGAAATTAAAGTTATACTATACAAGTTAGTAATACTCATAAATAAAAACAGTTCATATTAGTCATAAATATTGGTTTTTAAAATGCTTTTTACCCAATTTTTTCTACTCAATTGAATTTGTTAATGTAACAAATGCAGTTACTCAGATCTACTTAATTTTTTTACTTACATTTACTCAGTTCTTATGGTGTCTTTAATTGATTTCACTGCTTTAAAATTTACTCAATTTTTTTCGTGTAAAAATGTTTCACCAAAAAAATTGAGTAAATCATAGTATTAGTTTTTAGAGTGTGTATTTCAACTTCAAGTATTTTTTATTTATTTAAAAATTAGCTTATTATTAGCAAAAATGTAATTTTGGGTTCTACATCTAAACTAAGTCATGGATTTCAATTTCCAGCTGTCTACAACCAGGATTCTACTGTATGAGATGCACCAGTGCATCCAATGCCATATGTCTGGTTGAAGATTGATGTCTGGGATTCAAAGGTGGGATACTAAGCATGCAACTGGGCACTGCTATTTCATTTCTTTACTATTTCACTGCTATTTAACTTTGTCTTCATTGGATGCAAGTGTAATAATCAGTGATACTTTCCATACTGGATGGCGGAACTCTATACACAACACAACTGATGCCTTGTTCTGTTTACGACATACTCCAAGTGCTTGTGCTACTTGTGGTACACGAAAACGGTCACATCTTTTTAAAACACTGTGTATCAGCTGTCAGTAGTTCTGATGCACTATTATTTGTGTGCAGCCCAACTTACCCACGCCCAATAAACACATTATCTGACATTACATTCACTGTGCAACCGTCCCAATGACCTCTAACTTTAGTTGCGATGTCAAAACTCATAACCATGACACATTGCTTAACAATAAGTTGGGGGGGGGGGGGGATGCTGTTTCATGCATACTGAGCTTTTTACACTGTTAAAGACTTGGATTCCCATCCTAAACATAGACAAAGTTTCAAAAACTAATGTTGGACGTTTGATGGAGTATTTCTATGTCAAAAATATTTTGCATGATATATTTAATGATTAATCATAAATCTGTATTTTTATACTGGTTTAAATAAATGTAATGTTTTCCTGAGGAAATAAGTGGTGTTTGTATTTCAGTTCCTACATTGCACAGTAAAATATATCAAGAATAGGCTCTCTTGTATGAGTTAGATTCATATGATGGTAACTTGACATTTTTTCATTTGTGGTTACAACAGTATTTACTTCTGTAAAATGACTGTAGCATATATGGCTCATAAATATATTCGTTCACTAAACATTTTAAAGGTGCCCTAGAATAAAAAATTCAATTAGCCTTGCCATGGCAAAATAAAAAGTGTTCAGTACATGGACATCACATTCTGTGAGTCTCAAACACCATTGCATCCTACTTCTTATGTAAATCTCGTGAATCCAAAACTCCACAGAAAAAAAAGTGCTTCGCAACATAAACCCAACCATGACACAAGCGTTGGGGATCATTTATATGCATGCCCCCAACATTTGCATCTGTCCAAACATGTTCATTGTCAGGCGTAAATCATCAGGTAAACAAGCTGCTCGCATGGATACACTTCATGTTCCAGGCTTCTCAGGAGACTACCCTTCCCACAGATAAAAAATGTCAACAGTCATGGTTCATGTTTATAATCGGATAACATTATAATTTAATTCAAGATCGTTCGTTTGTTTGGCCCATTTCAAGCAAGCTTCGCTCAACGTCTTAAACTGAAAAAAGTGGCAAAGCAGTAAGTAGCGATTAATCCACTTATTGACTGTTTAAACAATTCTGATTAAATTGAAAGTTTCTTAGAGAAACCGCATTGTCTAGAAAACGCAAGATGCTAGAACAGTAACAATAGGAGACTCCAAGTACCATACAAAATTAAATAGTGTGTCTAATGACAAGGGTTAATATTATTTTGTATTACAAAATACAACCGTAAATACTTTGCTTAGATCGTTCACTCGATCCTTCTAGCAAACGTCACTTTTTCCACCATAAAAGTTAAAACGATAGCCATTTGACAAGGCTATTCATTTAGTAAAAATATAAGTTATATATTTATATTTTTGAGAACTGAAGTATGGTGTTTCCTATGATGTTTTTGCCTATTTGTATTTCAGATAAGGCTACATCACAGTCACTGCGTAACGTTAGCCTACATTGTGACTAACGTTATATAAACATGCAATATCGTTGACAGAAGTATTAAATGTAGGCTGAATGACACACTTTAAGCAGAACATCTCAAATGGAGATTGATAAAATGCAGCTTAATTGTTTATTGGTGTTTTCAGATTGTCCATGCGCGAGAGAGAGCTTGCGTGCATATGGTTGACAGATTGGACATGTTTAGGTAAAAACCGGAGAGTATATGGGTTTCTTTTCACAGAAAAGCTCTGTTTGGGGGATTTAATTACTGAAATCTGGCAACCGCACAAACACGAGCTCTTGATCGCCCGCGGATGTTCTGAAAACAGCAAATATATAAGTAAGCTGCATTTTATCAATCTCCATTTGAGATGTTTTGCTTAAGGTTTCATTTAGTCGGTCTGTGTTGTGTCAGGACGGTCAGGACTCACGAGCCACTTCACTGAACTGCTGTGAGCTGCTAAAATAAGCTAATCAGAGCAGAACTCAACATTAATATTCATGACCCTTCCAAATAAGGGAAAAACAGAGCATTACATCCTAGGGACAATTTATACGGTTGTAAATGCACCTGTAAAACTGTATCTGGACAATTTTTGCCCTTAAAAAAGCCACATACCCTCAGAGATATCAGAGAACTATTTAACATATTGTTTCAAATCATTCTAGGGCACCTTTAATAAAAATAAATAAATAAAATTAGTTTGGGAATTTTTACTTTTTCAATACTTGCTGGATTGAGAAAAAACAAACAAAACAAAACAAAAACAAGCAGATAATGCACTCACCTTTTCCACTCTGTGTGATGAAGAGGATGATTAGGGCTACAATAATGACAAATAGTAAAGATACAATTGTCAGGAGACCGATTTCCAGTGACGTCCAGTGGGGCTTTTTTTTCTGAGTGTTGTTGTCAGCCATGGTCTGCTGTCCCTCTGGGGCAGTCTGTAGAACCTCACCTGAAAAAAAGTTAGAAAGAATTTCAGTTCAGATTCAGTGTAAACCATGCGCAGATATCTTGAGTTTCGTTGCCATGTTTGATCTCTCTAAACACATACCTTCTGTTATTCATCACAGAACTTACCGTTTTTTTTTTACAGATTTCAAAAATGCACAGACTACACTATTTTAAAAAAAAAAACATTCACTGATCCCGCTATGCCGAACACACACTCATGATTTGAAGATACACAATGACTCTAATCATACAAACATTGAAGTATTCAGATGCACAAATACACGCAGACACACTGACAGAGTTACAAGCCTAGGCAGAGACCTGACTCTGCAGATGGGCAGCTCCTGCTGTGTTCTGGCTGAGAGGACCGCCACCTGGGGACAAAGTCTTAAAGTCTTCTTTTGAAGGAGGTTGACACTCTCTCACACACAATAACAAACACACAACACAGGGCACAAACACAACACGCACAAACCTAAACTCACATTCTTGCTGGGGTACTTTACACACACGCACACTCTAGTCTCTTTCAATTTCTGTATTTATGGTTAATGAAAGTAAAGTCTATTTAGCAACAGGGGTCTGGTTTAGTTTTGGGGAAAACGAAGGAAAAAATGTCAGGGCTAATTTGGCTAATGAGTCACTTTTGGCTAAATTGCACTTGCAGGGGGCAGCAGCTCTTATCTTAGTCACATCGCAGCATCTGCATGATTAGATCCGGCCGATTAATCTTTTGGACTTTCAGAGGAAAAAGTGTGACTGGTGTAATTACTTGAGACAGGGCTTGGTTTAATAATTGAACTGTAGTGAAAAGCATGAATGATAAACATATTTTAATAATGTTTTAATCACACAAATCACTCTAAAGAAACAGATATTCTTTCATGTGTAAGTATTTTTATCTGCAAACAACCATGTAATGGCTAGTTACATTACTTGACAATTTTGAATCTCCTCTTAAAATCCCTGCAGCCAAAGTGATTTCATGATTATTTATATGCATTTTACATAAAATGTGGTTCTACCACACAGGTTTACACATAGATGATAATGGTATCTTAAAAATAAAAACACGTGCACTTTAAAAGCTTGCATTCGCAGGCCACCAAAACGCTGTTGTCATGTAAATGAATGTTAATAACGCATTAAAAGCTTTCTGTTTTCAGTAGGAAATGTGTTGTAAAAAAAGTCCTTAAATTGCTTTTCTGTAGCTCAACCAGTAGAGCATGGCGCTAGCAACGCCAATGTCATGGGTTCGATTCCCAGGGAAAGCAAGAACTGAGAATAATGTAAAATATGTACCTTGAATGCAATGTAAGTCGCTTTGGATAAAAGCGTCTGCCAAATGCATAAATGTAAAATGTAAATGTAAATGAACCCCTAATGATTTTTATGATGGACATTAATCAGTGCTGAACTAACTTAAACTGGACAATGACTTTGTTCGGGAGCTGCTGTACAGCCAAAACAATTTTTGTTGCATCAATGTCCTGCTATTTTCACACATTGTTGCAATAAATAGGAGAAAAGGATCTAAATGCAGCAGTCTTTGTTTTATTAAACCCTTTAACTGATTTCTCAACTGCACGGTTGTCTGTATGCTTTTGGCATGGAGGGATGGGACTTTTCCGTTTTTAGGTGACAGCATCAGTTTGCACACTTCAGTCGGTACACAAAAGTTGCTGATCGGTCATCAAATAATAGGGTCAAACATGATATCAGTTAAGTAGTGAATCAAACCATAATGTTGTAGTTTGTAGGGTGGAGTCTAAACAATAAAAAATATGGCAAAATATAACAGAAATACATACACACCTTTCTGCCATAATTTTCAAAATGTATGCGTGACCATACGGTTGATATGTCTGTAAATGGGTAGCCAGATAGTAGGACAGATTGTGTGGCAATATGGCCTTCTGAGAGTGGATTATGAAGATGTCCAGTGGGATATGTTTTTATCAAAAAGAATATACACACAATTTCAACAATGTTATTCACACATGCACCGATAAGGCATAACATGACCACTGGAGGGTAAAATGAATAACACTGATTATCTCTTCATCATGGCACCTGTTAGTCAGTGGGATATATTAGACAGCAAGTAAACATTTTGTCTTCAAAGCTGATGTGTTATATCCATGAAAAAATGTGAATATGTAACAAAAAGTTTTGACAGGCCAAGTTGTAATGGCTAGAAGACTGGGTCAGAGCATCTCCAAAACTGCAGCTCTTGTGGGGTTTTCCCGGTCTGCAGTGGTCAGTATCAATGAAAAGTGCATATATATATATATATATATATATATATATATATATATATATATATATATATATATATATATATATATATATATATATATATATATATATATATATATATATATATATATATACACACACACACACACACACCTAAAGGATTATTAGGAACACCATACTTAATACTGTGTTTGACCATCTTTCACCTTCAAAACTGCCTTAATTCTACATGACATTGATTCAACAAGGTGTTGAAAACATTCTTTAGAAATGATGGCTCATATTGATAGGATAGCATCTTGCAATTGATGGATATTTGTGGGATGCACATCCAGGGCACGAAGCTCCTGTTCCACCACATCCCAAAGATGCTCTATTGGGTTGAGATCTGGTGACTGTGGGGATCATTAGTACAGTGAACTCCAAGATGTTCAATAAAAAATTTAACATTTATTTGAGCTTTGTGACATGGTGCATCATCCTGCTGGAAGTAGCCATCAGAGGATGGGTACATGGTGGTCATAAAGAGATGGACATGGTCAGAAACAATGCTCAGGTAGGCTGTGGCATTTAAACAATGCCCAATTGCGCTAAAGGGCCTGAAGTGTGCCAAGAAAACATCCCCACACCATTACACCACCACCATCAGCCTGCACAGTGTTAACAAGGCATGATGGATCCATGTTCTCATTCTGTTTACGCCACATTCTGACTCTACCATCTGAATGTCTCAACAGATATCGAGACTCATCAGATCTGACAACATTTTTCCAGTCTTCAACTGTCCAATTTTGGTGAGATTTGTAGCCTCTTTTTTCTATTTGTAGTGGAGTTGAGTTGTACCCAGTGGGGTCTTCTGCTGTTGTAGCACATCCGCCTCAAGGTTGTGCGTGTTGTGGCTTCACAAATGCTTTACTGCATACCTCGGTTGAGACGAGGGGTTATTTCAGTCAAAGTTGCTCTTCTATAAGCTTGAATCAGTCGGCCCATTCTCCTCTGACCTATAGCATCAACAAGACATGTTTGGCCACAGGACTAGGACTGCCGCATACTGGATGTTTTTCCCTTTTCACACTATTCTTTGTAAACCCTAGAAATGGTTGTGCATAAAAATCTAACTGGAATCTCTATACTCTATACTCAGACCGGCCCATCTGGCACCAACAACCATGCAATGCTCAAAATTGCTTAAGGGTGTACTCACACTAGGCACGGTTTCCATGAACCAGGCCCGAGTACGATTGCCCCCCTCCTCACTCCCCCTCTGGCCTACACTCACATAGGGTTTCAGCATTCGTGCCGGAGCACGCTTACGTCATTATGGTGCGACGGTTTCGGGTTTCAGCATTCGTGCCGGAGCACGCCTACGTCATTATGGTGCGACAGTTTCGGGATAAACAGGAAGAGCGGTGCTCTCTGAGTCTGAACACAATGTCCATTGCTTTGTTTTCTTTGTCGATAATTTTGTGTCGTTTGGTCCACAGTGGTCCACAGCCCTCTCACAGCCTGTTGTTAAACAGATGTGTCGCCTTAGTAGTGCAAAAATTTTCACGTAATCGTGCTGCTCATATGAGGAGGTTTGCAAGGTACCAGCTGAAGTGTAGCAAGGACTTTGCAGCTTTGATTACGGACTACAGCACGGTTAGCACTCACACTGCATGCAAACCGCGACCGAGTCCAACTGAACCGTTCTCTGGCCCACCTCTTCCAAGCGGGCCAGGACTGGCTAATCGATCCGCGCCCGGGCACGGTTTGGAGCACTCACACTAGTCAAACGAACCGCGCTTTGGTGGTCAAACGCACTCGGGCACGGTTCAAACTGGCTAGTGTGAGTACACCCTAAATCACCTTGTTTTGCCATTCTGAAATTCAGTTTGGAGATCAGGAGATTGTCTTGACCAGGACCACACAACCCTAAATGCATTGAAGCAACTGTCATGTGATTGGTTGATTAGATAACTGCATTAATGAGAAATTGAACAGGTGTTCCTAATAATCATTTAGGTGAGCATATATAATGTATGTATAAAACATAAATATACACATTGATGATCACATTGTTCATCTCCTAACAAGGAAACTTATTAAAGGGAAAGTTCACCAAAAATATTTTATATCCTCATGATAAACTCACTCTCAAGCCAGCCTTGGTGTATATGATTTTTTTTTTTTTAAATGAATACAAGCTGGCTCTTCCAAGCATTATAATGGCAATTAATGGCAGCCCAAAATATTTTAGCCCAGAAAAGTGTCTACATCCATAATAAAAGTAATCCACACAGCTCCAGGGGTTAGCAAAGGCCTTCTGAGGCAAATTGTTGGGGTTTTTGTATGAAAAAATAAAATAAAAATAATAATAATAATATATTCTCAATATTGAGTCATTAACGATATCGTATCAATATTATTATTATTATTATTATTATTATTATTATTATTATTATTATTATTATTATTATTATTATTATTTTGGTAAAAGTATTAACACAGAAATTACACACGTCATCTTTATGTTTACAGAATATGACCGTGGATTAAATGTGCTAGTATATATGCTGTCAGACTGTAGTTTCCTCCACATGTGCCGATAATAGGCCATTAAAGAAACAGAGAGTGATATACTTTGAGCTGGATAATTGGGAGGCTTTAATGGCCACAGAGTTTCTCCAGGGCTTCCCACTAAATAGCAGTCGTTTTCATTTAGAGATCCAGCATTTAGAGCTGATACAGAGAACATACCTTTTTTTTAAATACTAGGTTCATAGTTTTGTGTTGCTTAGAGAAGGGTTTCCCAACAGGGAGTTTTCAATATCACTGCAGGGAGTTTGCGAGATTTTTAATTAATTAAATTAAATTGGGGTAATCTTTTATCTTAAAAATATGTTCAGTGTAGCTAAACGTTCAGGCAATTTAAAAAAGGAATAAATCGTAAAAAATTCAATGGATTTTTTTTTTTTAAACCTACCAATATCTGTCGCCATGATTTTTGAAATGACTTATTATGAGAGGAAAAAAAAAATATTTTAGTCGCCGGTTAATGGAAATATTTTTTATCGGCATTTAGAAAAGAAAAAAAAAAAGATTGACTTTACCTAAATAGTTATGAAGTAATCCATTTAAACTATTTGCAAATATGACTGCAAGTGGGGTGGGGAGGCTAGTTACCCTTCCCACAGGCCTGACTTTAGGCCAGCGTTTGGTGGTGGAGATAGTCCGAAAGTCAAGGGTGAGCTCTGCCCCTGGGCCAATTGCTATCCCGTACAAGCTTTACAAATGCTGCCCTCAAGTTCTAAAACACCTATGGAAGCTTATGAGGGTAATCTGGAAGCAATAGCAACACTGGCTGAGTGGTGTAGAAGAGTGGTCATTCGGATAATAAAAAAAAAGGGAATCAACCACCATCTGACAGTTTCGGAGTATCTCACTTCTGAACGTGGAAAGGAAGTTTTTCTTCTCAATGATCAGCAAGTGTCTGACCAAGTTTTTCCTTAATAATAAAAATAATTACATTGATACAAGCTGTCAGAAGGCAGGAGTCCAAAGTTTTTCAGGGTGCTTAGAGCATGCAACATTAATCTGGGAACAGATCCAGTCTGCTAAGAGGGACAAGAAGGATCTTCATGTTGTCTGGCTGGATTTGGAGATCGCCTATGGCTCTGTCCCACATCTGTGACATTGCTCTGGACTTCGTTCACGTGCCTGCGTGTGTCAATAACATAATTCAAAGCTATTTTGCGGGCTTGAAGATCTGCCACTCACAGTGTGACTTTACAACCAGCTGGCAGAAACTTGGCGGGGGAATAGCTATCAATTTCCCCCAGCAGCCATTGAGGTCATCCTGATTGGAGTAAGGACCATGGCGAGGGCAGTAAGGAATATTGCAGTATTCTGTTCACCATTTTTGTCAGTTAAAGGGTTAGTTCACCCAAAAATGAAATTTATGTCATTAATGACTCACCCTAATGTCGTTCCACACCCGTAAGACCTCTGTTCATCATCGAAACACAGTTTAAGATATTTTATATTTTAGTCCCAGAGCATATGCAGTCAATGCTCACTTAACTGTCCATGTCCAGAAAGGGAATAAAAACATCAACAAAGTAGTTCATTTGTGACATCAGTTGGTTGATTAGAATCTCTTGAAGCATCGAAAATACATTTTGGTCCAAAAATATCAAAAACTATGAATTTATTCAGCATTGTCTTCTCTTCCGCATTCTTCCAAAAAGATTCAAACGGTATGAATCAATCAATGATTCGGGTCGCCAATGTCACGTGATTTCAGCAGTTCGAATTGCGTCGAAAACAGCCAAACTGCTGAAATCACGTGACATTGGCGACCCACAGCATTGATCGATTCACTGATTCATTAACTGTTTGAATCTTTTTGGAGACAAGAGAGTTTAAGCGAGGACAATTCTGAATAAATTCATAGTTTTTCATATTTTTGGATCAAAATGTATTTTTAATGCTTCAAGAGATTCTAATCAACTAACTGATGTCACATATGGACTACTTTGATGATGTTTTTATTCCCTTTCTGGACATGGACAGTAAAGTGGGCATTGACTGCATTATGCTCTGGGACTAAAATATAAAATATCTTAAACTGTGTTCTGATGATGAACAGAGGTTTTTCGGGTGTGAAACGACATTAGGGTGAGTTATTAATGACATAAATTTCATTTTTGGGTGAACTAACCCTTTAACTATTTTTTGAGTCCTTAACTATTATGATTTGCGAAAGGCTTCACAGTTTTTTGTCCTTTTTTTGACAAAATTGTGCGATTTAAAAAAAATCACAATAATTATTTTATTGTTTTATTCTGTGGTGAAAACCACAGCTATTTTATTTTTAACTTTTTATTTTTTGCAACAGCTGTAAAATGAATACCTGAAATGCGACATCTCATTATGTCAACATAATTATCTTACTTACTTTTCTACTTATATTCTAAGACTAAATTATCCGAATACAGAGTTTATCTGGTTGATGATATCTTTACTAAATTTAGATTACATAAGGCACATCTGTGGCGATTAATAAAGACATGTATCTCTCCCTGCCCTGGTCTCTTATAATAGCCTAAGTGGCTATGTGACAGCTTATCTATGTTCTCTGACTACCCACTGTGGACATGATCAGAGCTCAAGACAGAACTGTTTCTCATCACTGTGACAGGTCTGGAGTAATTCAGAACCAGCTTTAACTTTCCAAATTCATCTAGGACACTCACGTAGGTAAAGTTAGATTATTGTAAAAGGGTCGGGAGCGTGCAAGAGATAGTGACAGATGTATCACTCGCCACACAAGGCATAATCCCGACACACATGGAGAGTCCCAGGACCCCTGGATCGGATATCGCCTGACGTATGTGGATCGGCAGGGAACCAACCCGCCTTAGCGGGGGTATTGCATCTTCCTGAAAGACTTAGAAACAGGAAGACCTTTCAGCCTAATCTCTTCCAGCACAGCCATGCTGGTGTGTTCATAAGCCAAACGTATAGCCTACTAAATTTAAGAAATCATATTTTTAATACAGGAAGTTGCAGCAGCTAAACAGCCTGTGTAATTAAAGGAGGTATTTGTGGATTAATATGCAGAGACTACTATAATAATTCAAAAACTAATCCAAAACCAATGGGCTGAGTTGTAAAAAATATATTTAGCATAACAACTGAATGTGAATAGCATTTTGCTAGTCATGCCAAAATAATTATATATATATATATGTGTGTGTGTGTGTGTGTGTGTGTGTTGACAAGCCGTTAAGTAAATATAGTTACCACAACTGTTTTGCTGTGTTTACCCCCAAAGGGTTTCTTAATTATAAGCCACTAGTAATTATCAGCCATCATCAGCAGTAAATGAGTGCTTTTTTCATGTTTTTTTTTTTTTTCAGAAACAAAGATCATTTTAGGGATTAGTAGTAAATTAATAAATCTCAGATCTTTTACAGTGACAATCATCCTGAGGTTGGCAGAGATGTGAGAATCGGATTAGCATTCTAATACTTAAGAGATCATTGCCTTGCACTAGCTTCAGAGATTCTAGGTTGGAGTGCCACTGTGAGGGTCATCCTTAAAGCAAATTTAGTGCTTCAGTACTGCTTTTACTGTAAGGAGCTTCTGTTTGATTCCTTTTTGGCACTGCCATGATGAATCACAAGAGCTGGCTATAATATCTGCCGTCTGCTTCACTGTTGGCACTGCAATGGTGAATCCTCTAAGCATGTCTGTTAAGACAAAACACATCCCCATGACTTGTGTAATCCATATAACAGTCCTCAGAGACTGTTATGTTTGTAAACCTCATAGAGAATACATATGTAGCTAAACCGCACAGTTTACACTTCCATCTTTCTTTGATAAGGCTTCTGAACTTTCGATGCAGTTAAACTCACCAAAGTATCCTCAATGCTTATCCTAGGCCTATAATACTTTACAGAAATAATAATTGTATCCACAATACTCTGTGAATCTTCAGAGGCTTCTGTTCTGTGTTTTTGCACTCTGGTGGAAGTTTGACAGGAATTCATGACAAGATGTCTGCAATTGCATTTTGTTTACAAGTGCACTTCAAACTCTACCAGTTGGGACATCATATGTCTGCAACATTATCCACTGCCCTAGTCTCAATTGGTTTCCATGCTTGCTTGTGCTGCCTTTTAAAACTTTTCATACACACTATTGTATAAGAGAAATTGTTGCACAATTTAAGGACTGGTACAAAATTGTTTTTTCATGGAGTGAGGTGTGCATGGCTGCATACTATGAAATGCATTCCAGGAATGTGTCACGTATTGCATTTTTATTGCAACTAACCCAAACCACCAACCATAACCTCAGCAATAAACTCTTTAAAGCAACATCAAAATGTGCTCTGCTGAAAAAACTTACTAGTTCTTTTGCTCATTTGCTAACTAACATTTACCTCATAAGTAACAGGAATGTGATTTTTAACAAAAGTATTATTTGCAGCTCTTTCAAGGCGAAAAGCACATTCAGTTTTATCAGAAACAGATGAACTTCTACTTCTGCTTTAACTTCCTTCTACAAGGGTTTGTGCTCTTTCATTGTGACTCTGCTTTTTCAGGATGTACAATGTCTAAGTGCAATGCTGATCAGGTGAGCCACGAGCAAGTTTGCTGTGTCCGAAAAACCATACATATGGAGCTGGTTATGTGATGTAAACATCAAGATATTTAGTTTACAAATCATGCACTATGGTAAAGGTGTTTTGAGGTCATAACATACTGTGCAATGTTTAAACAAGTCTTTATTAATAACAAGTATCTGCCCATGTAATCAATTTGTGTAAAAGGAATAAAAGTTGTTTTGCAAAAAATGTATTGATTCATGATTCGGATTGCCAAAGTCACAAACTATTCTCGTCATTTCATAAAATTACTGTAGAATCACTGTAGTGAGATGTTCTTTGTAACGACGTCTTTGGTGCCTTTTATGGATTTCAACAAAAATATCTTAATTTGTGTTCCGAAGATGAATGGAGGTCTTACGGGTGTCGAAGGACATGAGAGTATTAATTAATGACAGAATAAATGACGGGACCTCTCTTATATTTGAAATTGAATATTATATTTGAAACTAGAATTTGTAAAATACCTATTTTCAATGAAATTATCTGAAAACAAAAAAATCCATAAAACATTATCTGTTTGCAATTATTTTCCTTTTTTCAGTGTCATGCAATTTGCATAATTTATCAATAAGTAAAATTTATATTACTTCCCAAAGTTTTTTTTTTTTGTGTGTGTGTTGTTTTTTGTTGTTGTTGTTGTTGTTGTTGTTTGTATTCTGTTATTATTTGTTATTACTTGTGTATTGTTTTGTGCATAAATAAAATAAAATGAAGAAATTAAAAAAAAAAGAATATGTAAGTGTGATTCATAAAAATTCCTAAGTAAGAGACTAGGTCTCAGCTCCTAAATTATTTAAGAGAGCTGACGAGGTATCCTAGTTAGGAATAAAATGCAGTCAGCAGAGAGGAGGGGACCACACACTTTACAATAACAATATAATGTATTGGAGTTAAATGATGATAGTTGATAAAATTATAAAAGCTTGATCGTCAAGATATTATTTTTTAAATATGAGTATATATATATATATATATATATATATATATATATATATATATATATATATATATATATACAGGTTCTTCTCAAAAAAATTAGCATATTGTGATGAAGATCATTATATTTTAGATTCATTGCACTCCAACTGAAATATTTCAGGTCTTTTATTGTGTTTAATAGTGATGATTTTGGCATACAGCTCATGAAAACCCCAAATTCCTATCTAAAAAAATTAGCATATCATGAAAAGGTTTTCTAAACGAGCTATTAACCTAATCATCTGAATCAACTAATTAACTCTAAACACCTGCAAAAGATTCCTGAGGCTTTTAAAAACTCCCAGCCTGGTTCATTACTCAAAACCACAGTCATAGGTAAGACTGCCAACCTGACTGCTGTCCAGAAGGCCATCATTGACACCCTCAAACGAGAGAGTAAGACACAGAAAGAAATTTCTGAATGAATAGGCTGTTCCCAGAGTGCTGTATCAAGGCACCTCAGTGGGAAGTCTGTGGGAAGAAAAAAGTGTGGCAAAAAACACTGCACAACGAGAAGAGGTGACCGGACCCTGAGGAATATTGTGGAGAAGGACCGATTCCAGACCTTGGGGGACCTGCGGAAGCAGTGGACTGAGTCTGGAGTAGAAACATCTAGAGCCACCGTGCACAGGCGTGTGCAGGAAATGGGCTACAGGTGCCGTATTCCCCAGGTCAAGCCACTTTTGGGCTACAGAGAAGCAGCACTGGACTGTTGCTCTGTGGTCCAAAGTACTTTTTTTCCGGATGATCGTCATTCGGAAATCAAGGTGCCAGAGTCTGGGGGAAGACTGGGGAGAAGGAAATGCCAAAATGTCTGAAGTCCAGTGTCAAGTACCCACAGTCAGTGGTGGTCTGGAGTGCCATGTCAGCTGCTGGTGTTGGTCCACTGTGTTTTATCAAGGGCAGGGTCAATGCCGCTAGCTATCAGGAGATTTTGGAGCACTTCATGCTTCCATCTGCTGAAAACCTTTATAGAGATTAATATTTCGTTTTTCAGCACAACCTGGCACCTGCTCACAGTGCCCAAACCACTGGTAAATGGTTTACTGACCATAGTATTAATGTGCTCAATTGGCCTGCCAACTCTCCTGACCTGAACCCCATAGAGAATCTGTGGGATATTGTGAAGAGAAAGTTGACCCAACAAGACCCAACATTCTGGATGAGCTTAAGGCCGCTATCGAAGCATCCTGGGCCTCCATAACACCTCAGCAGTGCCACAGGCTGATTGCCTCCATGCCACGCCGCTTTGAAGCAGTCATTTCTGCAAAAGGATTCCCGACCAAGTATTGAGTGCATAACTGAACATAATTATTTGAAGGTTGACTTTTTTTTGTATTAAAAACACTTTTCTTTTATTGGTCTGATGAAATAAGCTAATATTTTGATATATGAATTTGGGGTTTTCATGAGCTGTATGCCAAAATCATCAGTATTAAAACAATAAAAGACCTGAAATATTTCAGTTAGTGTGCAATGAATCTAAAATATATGAAAGTTTAATTTTGATCATTACATTATGGAAAATAATGAACTTTATCACAATATGCTATTTTTTTGAGAAGGACCTATATATATATATATATATATATATATATATATATATATATATAAAATAACTACAATCATACATTTTGGTCCTCTATTGCTTTCTTTCTAGACAGCCCAGCCACACAATTTGCAACACAATTTGATTCCAATCACAACTATGCAATTTGCTTAAAAACATCTTTAACACATTTTTAATAATATTACAATAAAGGGTGAATACGTACATTTCCCTAAGCCGGAATATCACTTTTGGCCACTACTGTCTGGCAGTTCATTCACTTTCCAACTGATCTTCAAACCATCAAAATCAAGCCATTTTTATGAGCATTTTTATGAAGTTGTTAGAGTCACTGAGGGAACTCATGTGTGCACCATTGCTTCAACTATAAATGAGGAGACATATATATTTGTATATATATATATATATATATATATATATATATATATATATATATATATATATATATATATATATATATATATATATATATATATATATATATATATATATATATATATATTAAGGATCAGTCTTTGACTATGCTGAAAGTTGCTTTAATCTTCTTTTTAAAAGTCTTTAACAAGTCTTAATTTTTACTAAGAATTTTTTGACACTTAAGTCAAAGCTTAAGTATTTCCCTGTTGAGAAAAAAACACGCTGTCATCATATGCTGGGGCCGTATTCACAAAACATCTTAAGGCTTCAAAAGTAGCTCCTAACGTGCCTATTTAGGAGAAACTCTTAAAAATAATGGCTGTGTTAGGCCTAATTTTAAACTCCTACATTTTTGCCCTAAGAGTATTTCACAAAGCATTTTAGCGCTAAAACTATCTCCTAAATCTGTGAAACGTTAAGAGTAGTCAAGAGGACTCAAAAGTCACTAAGATCAAATCACAAACAATCCTAATGGCTGTGGCCGGCAGTCCGCCCAAAGACACTGTACAGGCGATAGAGCCTTGGGTGCTGAGCCTTTTCTTCATGCAATACATATTTTGATTTATAGATTTTTCTTTAAAAAATAAATAATTAGTGTCTGGTTACCTGTGGCAGTTGTTTTCACAAGCTCACATAAATTATCAAATAGATTAAAATAATATAATACTGTATGTGTATGTTGTGTGCTCTCTAAGTGGTTCAAGGGCTCCGAGCTTGGAATTTAACCAAACAAACCCAGTCAAGAGTTAGGAATGGGGAGGCGGAGGGATTCAGAAAACTGTCAAGGTAATCAGGTGAGTCGGCTCTCAGCTGATTAGATAGACTGTTTGAACGTACTCCTTATGAATTTTGTTTATAGATCATCATTTATTTGATTATCATAATCAAAGCAAGAGGCTGACAGATAGCTGAGCATATGCTAGTTTAATTAGGAACACTTAGCTTATACATTTTAAAATATGTATATGATTAAATCACTGACAAAGACCCCTCCCCCATCAGCCAATCACTGTGCGGATAGCTAGTGTGTTGACCTCATCCATAGCAACGAGGTGAACCCCACCCTTTTGGTCCACTAATGCTTGCAAATTAGGTTTTTTTAATAACAGTAAAACCTTTTTTCATGTAGTCGAAAATTGTATATTGTGTCATGCTTATCAAAATAAAACTTATTTTAATAGGAGTCTGTATTAAACTTTTTATTTGTCTAAATAAGAAAGATTTGTGTCACCTCCAGACTGTCCAGAATTCTGCTGCAAGGCTTTTAACCCACACCAGTAAAAGAGTACACATCACACCGATCTTAGCTTCCCTTCATTGGTTACCAGTGAAATTTACAATGCATTTTAAAATTTTGGTTCTTACTTTTAGAGCCCTACAAGGACAGGGGCCTTGTTACATCTCTGACCTGTTACATCTGCGTACGTCTTCACATAGTCTAAGATCAACAGGTCAAAGATTTTTAGTTGCCCCCCCCCCCCCCCCCCCCCCACACACACACACACACACACACTTTAAAACAAGAGGGGACCGTTCATTTAAAGCTGTGGCACCTAGACTGTGGAATGCATTGCCTTCTTCCTTACGCTGCCTGGACCTGGAAAATTTTAAAACACAGTTGAAAACTCTTCTATTTAAAGAGGCTTTTATCTAGAGTGTAGGGTGGTTTGGCTGGTCTTTTGTGTATTTCTGTTTATTTTCATTTATACTTATTGTTTTTGTTGCTTATTTTGACTAGAACTGTAATTTTTTTTTATTATTATTATTAGTAGTATTTTTTTTTAATGTTGTGTATTTCCTCTTTTTGTTGTGAAGCACTTTGTGATTTTTATCTATGAAAAGTGCTATACAAATAAATTTTACTTACTTACTTACTTACTTAAATTACTTACTTAAAGGGATAGTTCATGCAAAAATGAAAATTGTATGTTTATCTGCTTACTCCCAGGGCATCCAAGATGTATTATTATTTTTTAACTTCAACCGTTGCTCGTATAATGCATGTCAAACAGATAAACATAACATTTTCACTTTTGGGTAAACAATCCCTTTGAGCTCTATGCCTAAAGTATTGCATGAAAATGTCTCTGAAACATCAGTGCATTTGATAAATGTTGCATTTATTTCACCTTAGCTGTGGTAAAGTATGCAAACACATTGCGAGTGTCACTACGGGAGCCACAAAGTGTCCGACTTCACGTCTCTGTTTGCAGCTCCTCCCAGACTGCAAGCAACAACTCTCAACGATCGGTTACATCCAGCCACAGTCAATGTCGAGACTTCTCTCTATTGCTTAGTAAAAGCTGGTCTCAGCAGCTTTGTGAATAGCTTTTAAAAGAAAATTCTTAACTAATAACTTTTACTGTCACTCAGAACTCTGATCAAATGATCAGAATGATCAAAAAAGATCAAATGTTTTGTGAATACAGCCCCTGATTGATTGTATAACATTCCTGACCATTTAAAATGCTTAGAGAAACACATTTTCTTTCAATTTAACATAAAACCTAATGTAAAAGTATATCTATTGCAACTGATTTTCGTGTTTTGTTGATTTGAACTGAATTCATCAGGCCTCATTTAACGCCTTTTTAACATCTCTTAAAGTCTCACTGAATAGCAGAACTATGATATCTTGTTTTATGTAGTGTTATAAACTATAATGAAACAATGAGAACGTCAGTGTTCATTTTAAGTGAAGCATGACAAAGAGCAATATCATTAAGTAACGTGATTCAGTGCTGGATCTTTGAACTCTGTAATGGGTCTGTTGCATTCAGTTCATTTTACATATTTCAAAGCTTAAGATGACAACCAAACTAATTTAATCTAGTTTTAAACGGACATCAAATAAACATAGTATTGATAGTGCTGATGCATCTGTCATGGGATTTTTCCATTCTTTAATGTTTTGTAAAAAAAAAACTGTTAATAAAAATCTATCAACAACCATAGATAGGTTGTGCATATTGTTCTGATATGAGAAACACTAATGACCACATGATTTATCATGTGTTTAGTGAAGATGTGTCACCACTGTTCTATTTTACAAGTCATGTACTTTTCTCTATCTCTATGTCCTCACAAACAGTATGTTGCTTTACATTTAACATTTATCTGGGACAACCTTTACAGGATATCACATCCATGTAAGGTCTCCAAATATGAAAAAAACATGACTGATGACTCATTTTTAAATTTTACATTTACATTAATTCATGATGATTCATCATAAGATCACTGTTTAGGACCGAGTCGTAAAACCACCACTTCACTGAAATGTGCTACTTGTGAAAACAAGGTAGAAATATCATGGCTGATCAAACGGAAACCTTTAACTTTTTTTAGTATACATTCTAAAAACTTTACAGCATGAGAAACAAAATCATTAACAAACACTGCCTTTAGGGTCATTTCTAGCCTTATTTTGCTTTATCTGCTCTAATGTTTTGTATGTGCTACATAGTGGAGTAGTTTGTGCTGTATCAACAGGAGCTTGTTTCTTCACATTTCATTATTTCATTATTTATTTGTTTCCTTTCTGAACAGACAATGTTTTTGAAAACAATGAAATATATTTTTGAGTAACAGACAATATGGTGAAAGGTATTAACAAACATGTCACATAAATTAAATAAGTTAAATTGCCAAGGAACATTGACAATCAACATCAGTTCTGAGTTTTTAATTATGTATTTATTTTTAGATTTATTTTATATTCTCATTTATCTGAGATGCTTTTTAAAGGCAGTGAAATACTTAAAAGCATTAAGTATGCAGTCTAAGAACAGTGGGCACTGATCACCTTGATATATTATAAGGACATGACAATTATTCAAACCAGAGAATAACAACTTCTAGCATTTCCCAACCGGTGCATTACTTAAATATCTAAGTCAGCACACCATGTTTCTAAGCCATGTGCATCATGCGTAACAGACTCACCAGGTGTCTCTGGAAATTTGCGGTCGATGATATAAATGGGCATCACCAACCGATCAAACATCCATCAAATCCGTGAGAAAGACACCCTCCTTCCAGATCGATGACTTTCAAGAGTATTCTGGGTTCCTAGGATATCAATGACAAATCATTCAGCGCTGTCAGTTACCTCTGGCTACCTGTTAAGGTCGCGAAAGCAAGCAAGGGTGTCCTTGTGTCACACAGTTATTTTTTGGTGCGCATAAGAAAACACATGGACTATATGCAGGATTAATTCAGCGGAACGAACGGCGTGAGACAACAACGAAGTACTTAAGTTCACCCGGTGTCTAATGTTGCCTCCCACGAAAGGCGGTGTTTAGGAGTGACTGAGGCTGGTAGTATTGCCAGCGTGGAGTCGAGCGCACCAGTGAAGGATCAGCGCGAAACATGCGCTCCCGCTCAGATGCTAAAATTTCATTGATAAACTATTTTTCTAAAATCGGTACTTGTCCTCGGTATGAGAGTTATATAAATAATTTAAAGGGGTTCAGAAAGTCTTGGAGCACATTCTTTGATATTCTTTTCTAGTAGTTATAATTTACTTTTGGCTCCTCTAATCGTCTAATGTCTTACATTTTAGTTAACCGTCAAATATCTTAAAGATGGTATTTTTAACAAACCATTAAAGTTTTTTTTTTTTATTTTAATGTTTTTTATGTATGATATCTACAAGCTCGTGTAGCGTGCTGTTGCTATAGCAACCTCTTCAGGCAACTTTTGTTCATGAGACATTTTAATTCACAATTTCAGCTTTTTTATTTATTTTTTTACTTTTGAATTTTTGTACCTCATTCCTTATTGTCTACATCATTATGTATTCATTGATGATGACTGGCAAATTAAACCATTTGAAAACAAGTGCCTTCTGATATTTAAATGGCAATCGTTAAATTGAATAGTAACAGTCACACTTAAACCTATCTAAAAAAAATATGACAATTCATATTTGTATTTTAATTATTTATAGTTAAAATGTGCATACAATTGGATTTCAACTAAGCTTCTACTATAAATAGATGTCACGTGTTTTATTTTAAAGTGCACTATGTGTCTAAGTTATCAGATTTTAGTTTATTTTAATATTGAAAATTGCAAGGTTTTATAATTGCAGCTGTGTGAAAAATTAAACATTACATTTACTGTCACATGTAGGAATATCTTACTTTATCAGGCTGAAAATATTACTTTAAATATTATAGCTAAATTGATACTTATTATGCATTTCTTTGGCATATTTGCCTTTTAACAGACATATTACCAACAGCAGATGGTACCAATACAGCACAAACCTGTGAGGTCAGCAAGATGCCACAGGTTTGGTAGTAAAACTATAGGGCAATTTGACACCACTACTCTAAGCAGCAGACTATGGTCACACTGTGGTTTAAACATGTGTTAGGCCTATGTGAAATTAAATATGCTCATATATTTAGTTTAAAATGAATATTATTATAATATGTTATATGTAGCCTATGATTTGTTACAACAGTGATCACATGTCTAAATATTTTACAAGTCTGCTGTGTTTTATGTGTTTTTAGATTTCACTCTAAATCAATTAGCATTAGGCTACCCAATAAATAAATAAATAAATACATTGAATCGCTGTTTCGCTATGTCATTTAAACAAAGGGAATTGAAAAAACAATCTGTTCCACTGCAGCACAGTTCATATTACCATCAGACACTCTGTATATTGTGTAATCAGGGGTTCATCAAGGAACAAACTTTTCTTCCACCTCACAGAGAGCCCAGTGCACTTAATATAATGACGCACACCAGGACAGGATGTCTTTGGTAACTTTAGAGGTTATTTGAGATCTGAAATATTCTAGTGGTGTAATGCATTTATTAGGAGTAACGAGGACCACTCTTATGTGGTTTGTTATCTGACTGTCCAAGGGGAGTATAAAAGAGAGCAGCCCAGTTGGAAGGTAGTAAGCCAATAATTTCCCTTCAGCCCTCATGAGATTTATTTCCCTTACTACAGAGTGTTTGTTTCCTTTTCTCTCTCACCACATCCACCTTTTGCTTTAACTTTATCTGCTCATTGTTTTCTTTTAAGATATCTATCTGTTTTGAGCACAATGAAATGTGTTATCTCTTGGAGATTCTGTCACTCGACAGTTCAGTCCTTGCTTTAGGGAGTTCCAGGATTGAGATCCAGTTCGTTGGCAGGATCTTCCCCTTCATTCCTGTGCCTCTATCTTGATGGTCAGTTTGATATTGCTGGCATAAGCCCATCATATCTAAGCATTTTTTCATTCACCCTAAAGTCTCTTTTGGCATTTACTAAAATGAATGCCAACATCAAATAAATGCTGACTTACCGAAGTTCAATCTTTCAGCTGAAAACCACAATTACATGGGTTGGACCACAGATTTACAAATAGACTATATTTTCTATAAAATAGTTACATTGAAGATAAGTATTTAAGTATTTTTTGTGTTAAAGAGGTCATATAATGGTACATGCGTTTTTACAAGCTAATTGTATGTAAATGTGTGTTGGCAGTGCCTGTACACAACCATCCTATAATGATAAAAATCCATCCAGTGGTATTTTTTAATCTCCCTATTTGTTTTCTCCTGTCTCAATTCATGCTATTCGACCATGTGACCACACGGTCAGACACCCCTCCCACGATTGTTGATTGACAGGCAATGTTTCAACATAGACCCGCCCTGAGCAAGCTTTGTCATCATCATAGTCCACCATTGTTGATTCGCTGGAGCAGAATGGCTATAGTTTGTTCTTCATGGCGGATTGTGGTGTTCTGTTCTTGCAACACGACATCATGAATTTTCATAAACATATGGCGTGTTATCTGTATGCATTTTGAGCTATCCACGTGTATGCTTACGCCGCGTGATTCCACGTGAATGTCTGCGCCGAAACTAACCATCATCTCAGCGTGTATATCTAAGCCGTGTGATTCCGCGTGAATGTCTACGCTGTGTGATTCCGCTTGAATGTCTACACTGAAACGAACCATTATATGTGTGCATGTTTACACAATGTAAATGGATTTACAGTCTTGTTCAAAATAATAGCAGTACAATGTGACTAACCAGAATAATCAAGGTTTTTCGTATATTTTTTATTGCTACGTGGCAAACAAGTTACCAGTAGGTTCAGTAGATTCTCAGAAAACAAATGAGACCCAGCATTCATGATATGCACGCTCTTAAGGCTGTGCAATTGGGCAATTCGTTGAATTAGTTGAAAGGGGTGTGTTCAAAAAAATAGCAGTGTGGCATTCAATCACTGAGGTCATCAATTTTGTGAAGAAACAGGTGTGAATCAGGTGGCCCCTATTTAAGGATGAAGCCAACACTTGTTGAACATGCATTTGAAAGCTGAGGAAAATGGGTCGTTCAAGACATTGTTCAGAAGAACAGCGTACTTTGATTAAAAAGTTGATTAGAGAGGGGAAAACCTATAAAGAGGTGCAAAAAATGATAGGCTGTTCAGCTAAAATGATCTCCAATGCCTTAAAATGGAGAGCAAAACCAGAGAGACGTGGAAGAAAACGGAAGACAACCATCAAAATGGATAGAAGAATAACCAGAATGGAAAAGGCTCAGCCAATGATCACCTCCAGGATGATCAAAGACAGTCTGGAGTTACCTGTAAGTACTGTGACAGTTAGAAGACGTCAGTGTGAAGCTAATCTATTTTTAAGAATCCCCCGCAAAGTCCCTCTGTTAAAAAAAGGCATGTGCAGAAGAGGTTACAATTTGCCAAAGAACACATCAACTGGCCTAAAGAGAAATGGAGGAACATTTTGTGGACTGATGAGAGTAAAATTGTTCTTTTTGGGTCCAAGGGCCACAGGCAGTTTGTGAGACGACCCCCAAACTCTGAATTCAAGCCACAGTACACAGTGAAGACAGTGAAGCATGGAGGTGCAAGCATCATGATATGGGCATGTTTCTCCTACTATGGTGTTGGGCCTATTTATCGCATACCAGGGATCATGGATCAGTTTGCATATGTTAAAATACTTGAAGAGGTCATGTTGCCCTATGCTGAAGAGGACATGCCCTTGAAACGGTTGTTTCAACAAGACAATGACCCAAAACACACTAGTAAACGGGCAAAGTCTTGGTTCCAAACCAACAAAATTAATGTTATGGAGTGGCCAGCCCAATCTCCAGACCTTAATCCAATTAAAAACTTGTGGGGTGATATAAAAAATGCTGTTTCTGAAGCAAAACCAAGAAATGTGAATGAATTGTGGAATGTTGTTAAAGAATCATGGAGTGGAATAACAGCTGAGAGGTGCCACAAGTTGGTTGACTCCATGCCACACAGATGTCAAGCAGTTTTAAAAAACTGTGGTCATACAACTAAATATTAGTTTAGTGATTCACAGGATTTGTAAATCCCAGAAAAAAAAAAATGTTTGTACAAAATAGTTTTGAGTTTGTACAGTCAAAGGTAGACACTGCTATT
Organism: Pseudorasbora parva; assembly: GCF_024679245.1. NCBI lineage: Eukaryota > Metazoa > Chordata > Actinopteri > Cypriniformes > Gobionidae > Pseudorasbora > Pseudorasbora parva. The sequence continues at coordinate 18,198,225 of NC_090187.1, forward strand.
TTTTTGAACACACCCCCTTCAACTAATTGCCCAATTGCACAGCCTTAAGAGCGTGCATATCATGAATGCTGGGTCTCATTTGTTTTCTGAGAATCTACTGAACCTACTGGTAACTTGTTTGCCACGTAGCAATAAAAAATATACTAAAAACCTTGATTATTCTGGTTAGTCACATTGTACTGCTATTATTTTGAACAAGACTGTATAAACATACTAAATTATGTTTTTTTGAAAATGTAAAAAAGCAGAATGTTGTATGTAGGTTGATGTATGTAGGTTGTGATGGGTAGGTTTAGGGGCTGGGGCAATGTGTGTGTATGTGTGTGTGTATGTGGTTAATCCCTACGTTATGGGGAAAAAATGTCCCAATATAATATATAATATAAGATGCCAATATAATGTCCCCATGAGGAAAACATCTTATAAATTATACAGGAGTTTGAGAAAGTAAAAATGCAGAATGTTTCCTGTGATGGGTAGGTTTAGGGGCAGGGGTAGTGTAGGGGGATAGAAAATACGGTTTGTACAGTATGAAATCCATTACACCTATGGAAAGTCCTTATAAAACATGGAAACACTATGTGTGTGTGTGTGTGTGTGTTTGTGTGTGTGTGTGTGTGTGTGTGTGTGTGTGTGTGTGTGTGTGTGTGTGTGTGTGTGTGTGTGTGTGTGTGTGTGTGTGTGTGTGTGTGTGTGTGTGTGTGTGTGTTCTGGTAATCATCACGTTGTGGGGACAATCTGTTTACAGAGTCACGTCATGGGGACCTCTTGAGTTGTGGGAGCAAAAATTTGGCCCCCATAAGGGAAACCCATTAAAATGAGTAGAGAAGCTTTTCTGAAGGTGGTGGGCGGAGTTTTAGCTTTGGCCCACACTTTTAATGTAGTGTGAGTGTGTGTAGGGAATGCTAAGTTGTGCCCCCAAACCTTTCTGGCTGGTAATGCACTCACGTCTTCACACAAACATTTTCCAATTATGGTTGCAATTATGGTATGGTCGTTAGGAACGAGTTCAGCAAAGAAACACATATTAAATTGACACTTGACTTCCCAAACTCCATTACAGGTGCACTATGCAACTTTCCGTCCACTGGAGGGCGCCTATTCAAAACAAATGCATAGTTTGATGACACAAAGTTTGAGCGCAGCATCTTGGGACATGTGGTCTTCACTTCACAGCCGGTGGAATCATAGCCGGTTTAGCGATCACATAATCATTCAATTTAATGTAAAAGACTTCATTTTAGCCTTACTGCTATTGGAGCGATTTGGTTAATATTAAATTAGTTTATATTAGTGCTAGAGGGGTGGATTATTTTATGCTTAATATTAAACAAAAATTACATTTTTGTCAGGCCACATGTTAAAATCATATTTTTGTCAGGGCACATGTTGAAATCATATTTTTGTCAGGGCACATGTTGAAATCATATTTTTGTCAGGGCACATGTTGAAATCATACTTTTGTCAGCGCACATGTTGAAATCATATTTTTTTCAGGGCACATGTTGAAATATAATTTTGTTTGGGGGGAGGTGGGTTTGCACTCGATGTCAAGCTTGAGTTTATAGTGTTTGACTGTAATTATGAAGATTTAAAGATTGGCTACCTTGCAGTATATATAGTCATGTTTTGATTTGTGAGAGATTATAGTCTAAGTGAACATTGTGTTGATGCCCTTAAGGTTAGTGTTGTGCCAGACATGTTGCAGTTCCATTGTCTTGCATTGGTACATTGTGATAACATTATAGTTCAGTGTTACATTACAATAACATTTGTATCGTAGCTTATTGAACATATTAGTTTTCATTTTTAATGTCTCCCCATTTTCACACTAATTCTTCACACATCTTTTTCCAAGTTTGAAATGCCACCACGAATCAGCCCCCTTAAGGATGCCATGCATCATGTGGTTTCGAAGACTGACAAGATGCAGAGAAAGGTAAGGGTGTGTATGTTGTGATTTATCAGACAATAATTACTATCATATGCATGTCCTAACCTTATCTTATGAGCATATGGGTGCATTACTTAGGTACCTGTTGCAGCTTATTTCAATTCAGCTAACTTTTGATGTATTTTGTGTAACTGGCATCCTTTATCTGCAATATTTAATTTTTTGTACGTTCATGTTCATCACTGAAGATTTAACTCTACTGTCTCTCTTTGTCCTGTTTTAGTGTTTTTAAAGCATAATTTGATGCATATCTGGTGTAAATCACCACACCGGACAGTTTAATGACATGTTTCCAGTAGTTTAGTGGTAGAGGAGAATCTTGGGCCAGTTTTTTCCTTCACTGGGATTTTTTTTCCGGGTTAATAGTTTTAAAATGGACACTCACGACGTCCCCACAACACACTTTCGGTCAGTGTTTGAGTTCAAACTTGTGTGTTGAAGTGGATGAAACCGGTCCCCATAAGGAACTTTCACAGTGTGTGTGTGTGAGTGAAAGGTCTACATGAAGCCTGTTTTATTCCAGATGTGTGTGTGTGTGTGTTTGAGTTCAAACTTGTGTGTTGAAGTGGAGGAAACCGGTCCCCATAAGGAAGTTTCACAGTGTGTGTGTGAAAGATCCTCATGAAGCCTGTTTTATTCCTGATGTGTGTGTGAGTGTGCAGACAGAGGTTGACTGGACAGTAGTAGATGTTAAAGTTGAAGTTGCTCACTCTATCTATCTCTGATGTCATGCGGTGTCGTCTTCAGATCGCTCTCTTGTTTTTCCATGTTCTAATATCTTGTCATATGACTGTTGTCTCTTACAGATGAGCAGCATTGCTGTTAATACCAGCGCATCAGGTGACGCTGATCCTTCTGTCCCGTTAGAGACTCAAATAGAGGATGAATCGGCTCAAATCAGGTCTCCTCAACAGGTACGTTCATGTTCATGTTCATCACTGAAGTGTTGCACATTTTATCGGTGAAAATATGGAAAGTATGTGTATTTGTACATTGTAAACTGTTTTTTGTCACTTAATTAAAAGTGCCCCAATTTTAAAATTGTCTTCTGTTAGTTATATAGCGATGGAGCAGACATTTGGACTTTTTTTTAAATGCAAAGTATTGAGTATTGACTTTTTTTTGCAAAGCTATAATTGTCTCATTGGGTGTTCAAAAGTTCTAAACACACTTGCAGTCTTATTTTTGAACTTCAAATACTATATTATAATAATTCATGTTGATTATACTTTTTGTTTACAGATTGTGACACAGCTCCCGAATTAGATTTTTGTACCCAGGCTGAGACGGACTAAAAGTGTCATGGTAAGTTTGAGTGATTGGCCCTTGACTATCCTGAAATTATTATTATTATTATTATTATTATTATTATTATTATTATTATTATTATTATTATTATTATTATTATTTTAGGATCATGTATATGCATTGCATCTCCGCTTCCCAGTTCACTCGTTTTTGAAAAGCTTTGGAGTTTTTCCATCTTTTGCACCCAGCTTATAAATTTCTAATAAGTGAAAGTTAAATGTTCACTGATCGTTTTCAATGCGATCAAGTGTTCAGATGTCCTCTCGATCTGATTAGAAAAAGAATCCAATCTGATAGATTTTATATGGATCCAGCTCAATTGGAGCAATTAAGGTATTTACATAAAGGCGTTTCAGTCCGATCGAGCCATCAATCAAATTACTATGGTAGGGATGCACGGATATGAAGATTTTGGCTGATACGATATTTCTTTATATTTTAAAAGCCGACAGCTGATATATGGGCCGATAAATATAAATATATATTTTTGATAAACTTTGAGAGCCTGATTACATAAACAAGCCTTGAAATGCCATGTCCTAAACACTTCAACATAAATCAAATGTATAGAGTACAGTATCCTTTGACTTAGTGTATGACTGCTTACCTTTTCAAATTTGCACTCCTATGGCCAACATACTTTATTTAAAAAAAAAAAAAATGGTGACAAATTACAGTAAGGTTTAATTTATCATTGGTTAACCAACAATGACCAATACTTCTGCAGGATTTAATCATCTTAGTTCATGTATCTTAACATTTTCAGATCCAAAGTTGTGTGTTAACATTAGGTAATGCACAGTGCATTACCTAATGTTAACACACAACTTTGGATTACAACTTACAATAGCACAAAGGGCTGCAAAATTCACGAGCAGACTGGACTGTGCTTGTCATTAGGGTGTAACTTTGTGGATGCGCTCTTCCCTCAACAAACGTGCTTAAAGGGTTAGTTCACCCAAAAAAGAAAATTCTGTCATTAATTCCTCATGTCGTTGGACACCCATAAGACCTCCGTTCATCTTCAGTCACAGATGCCTCGTTACAAAGCCCATCTCACTACAGTGGCTCTACAATCATTTTATGAAGAGATGAGAATAGTTTGTTCGCAAAAGAAATCTAAATAACATCTTATATAGTGATGGCCGATTTCAAAACACAGCTTCCGGAAGATTGGAAACATTGTATCGAATCAGCAGTTGAATCATGAATCGACACACTGATTCATAGAGCTTCAAAGCTTCGTGTTGCCGTGTTTTGAAATCAGCCATTACGCTATAATTCATTATTTATTTTTTATGCACAAAAAAAAAAAATCCTATTGTCGTGGCTTCATAAAATGATTGTAGAGCCACTGTAGTGAGATGGGCTTTTTAATGACGTCTTTAGAGCCTTTATGGGTCTTGAGAGAGGAAATGACATTGGTGTCAATAAAGGCCTTTCTGAGCCATCGGATTTCAACACTAATATCTTCATCTGTGTCTGAAGATGAATGGAGGTCTGATGGGTGTCCAACCACATGAGGAATTAATGACACAATTTACATTTTTGGGTGAACTAAGCCTTTAAACACAACATTCTTTTACAGTGATCTCATAATTGCACATGTTGCACATTTTTATTTTACTCCTGTATTACGAAGTGATTCCAATCAATTTTAAAGCAGTTCAAATCCATAATGGTGATTTTGGGATTCCCTTATCGAGGGAACTCGCACTACGTCAGCACTCCGGGAACGCCTCTGCGTGATTGCGTCATGAAGCCCTCATGAAATCAGTCCAATGGCGTAAACGGACGTCACGGACGGGTGACGTCATTGACAGGAAACTATATATAGCACCCCTGAACCAAACAGTGTCAGCTTCTGTGTCTTCACAAGCGCTCTATGTTGAAATCGTTTGTCTATTTGGTTTGTGTTTGTCTCTGATATATATTAAAGAAATGGAACAGTTTAAGAAGTGTGTCACTCCCTGCCCTCATTTTATTATGGGTGGGGATACACACAAATTCTGTGTAATGTGTGTAGGACCAGAGCATGCCCAGGCAGCCCTTGAGGGGGCTGGCTGCGAGCATTGCGAGAGATTGACAATGAGAACTCTCCGGTCCTGCCGAGCATTCTTCGAGGAGGGTTCCTCGGCTCGCGTTCCCCAGGGCTTGGATCCCGCCGCGGCTGAGGCACGGCGAAGGCTTTCGTCCTGGGGATTGCAAATGGATCTAATGGCGGGGTTAGAGATGGGTGATCCCCTATCTCTGCCTCTACCCGCTAGACCCGACACTTCAGTTTGCGAGTCAGAAGCAAACGCGGCGGATTCTTCTGCTCGCGCTGAAGGCTTCTCAGCACTCTAGTTCTGAGGAACTGGAGGTTGAGAGTCTGGATGTTTACAATGAACCACCACATACACATACACAAACACATACACCGGAGCTTTTGGAGGTTGTGACTCGCGCTGTTGCCAGACTAAATATAGATTGGCCAGCTTATGATCAGAAAGCCCATCATGTTAAAAGCAAATTAGATGAATGCTTTCTGCCAGCGAGATCGCAGCCTTCAAAGCGGGGCTTACCATTCTTCCCTGACCTTTACACCGAGGTGTCTAAGTCATGGGACAGACCAGCTTCATTTAGAGTATTCAACCTAGTTACATCTGAATATTCAAATATAATGGGTTTAAAAGGGAATGGTTATGTGACGATGCCTCAGGTGGAAGAGATGCTTGCGGGCTATCTCTCCTCTGAGTCTGCATCGTCGCTAAGAGCCCCGCAGCTGCCCACTAATCCAGTTAGAACGGCATTGGTCTTAGTGCCAGGGCGTACTCGGCAGCAGGTCAGGCGGCCGCTAGTTTACATACAATGGCGATTTAACAAGCATATCAAGCCGACCTGGTGAAAGACATAGACGATTTATCTCTTCGGGCCACGAGGGAAGCGGCAACATCTATCAGCTGCTCTAGTAGCACTGAAAATAGTCTCTATGTGATAATATCTAGGTGAAAGCGTCTCTATGTGCTGGGATTTAGCTGACTCTGGTGACGTGAGACAGCTAGCAGACGGTTGGTTTAGCCAGTTTGTCTGCTTCCTGACCTGGGCCCCAGTGAGTCAAGGTTTAGCTCTAAGACTGTGTGCCAAATTACTAGAGAGAAGAGCAGCACCAGCCCAGGAGGGATGAATGCCAACTATCTTCAACAGGTCAGGTCTGCCCCAAAAACTTTTCCAATTGTCTATGAACCCTGTTATTTTGCGGACACCACTTAGACAACCAGCCATTGAGTGATGATCTGCTAACTATTTCATCCCTCCTTTTAACAGAGAGGGGACCAGAGAAACAGACTGCCATTGACATCGTACTTGCGAGTTTACACACCATTTTAATGTTCATTTTGGTGATCTCTGACTGGCGAAGCCGAACATCATTAGTTCCGACTTGAATAATAATCTTAGAGAATTTACGATTAGCTTTAGCCCGCATTTTTAGGCGCTCTGGCTCCCAGTGAAATATGTGACTATGGTAGCTGGTGTCTCTATTTTCACGTTCCGTGTAATAGAATCGCCAATAACTAGGGCCCTTTCAACAGGATCCTCAGTGGGTGCGTCACAGAGCGGGGAGAACCTGTTTGATGTTCTAAAGAGTGTGTTTTTTAGCACATGTGAAGCCCTGTTCGCCAACGGAGATAGATATGCTAAACATGTAGCATGCAGTGCAAGTGACAATGACAGGAGAAGAAGACATGGTTTACCGTATTTGTTGATGAATCCAAAACTTACCCATATGTGTGTGTGTGTGTGTGTGTGTGTGTGTGTGTGTGTGTGTGTGTGTGTGTGTGTGTACACACATTTGAAGTAAAAGCCCTGAGGGAAGTTGTTTTGTCGAGAGTCTTCATGACGACCACAGAGGAGTTTTTTATGAATGGGAGCAAATGATGCACATATTACTATAAAAAAGTAAGCGACGCCCATGATCATATTCATAACTCCCGGCACATATTAACACATTACGGTCACTATAAGCCTTTGAGAATAAAAAAAAGGTAAAAAGAGGTAAAAAAAAATAAACTTTAGTCTTAGATCTTTTTAATGATGTATAGTTTGTCAAGGTAATTAATTACATCTGATAGTAATTTTGAGCTAATTTAAGCAAAGAGAGCTTAAGTGCGTCCACGTCCTCGTGAACGGTAGTTTTTATTGGCATTAGGTGTAACATCAATCTGTCAATGAACTAACGTATACATCAGTAAACACATAGCATTCATATCTCACTACGCTAACGTTACCATGCCAGTTCATAAAGATAGTTCTACCAGAAAGACTCGGAGATAGAATGATGAATGAAGCATACATTTATTAACAGCCCAGCAAGCATAATAAAGTTTTGGCATAGGCCCCGTCCATAGTTTGTAATCCGAGGGTAGCGGATCAGCATATTCCTGCCTGAAGATGAAGGCAGGGGCGCAGCCGACCCCCCTTTAGAGGTATGGACGAAACCATCTTGGTGGTGGTGGGGAGGGTGGAGGTTGTTGTCGCATCGGCATCTGCGAACTCAAGCATGTGTAAGTACGACCTTTATACAGAAAATATGAAGACGTGATTGGACAGAGATGAAATTAATAGTGACGAAGTGATTAAGTCTTCCTGGCAGAACTTAAGCTGAAGCTTCCATTTCAAAGGAAGTGGATTTCCATTGTAGCGTACATCAACCACCAGGGCGGTCTACGCTCCCGACGCATGTCCCTACTCGCCCACCATCTCGTGTTATGGAGTCAGAAGCGCCTGAGGTCCCTTCGTGCTGTCCATATCCCGGGGATCCTGAACCGTGCAGCCGACGAGCTCTCACAGATTCAGACAATCCCTGGGGAGTGAAGACTCCATCCCCAGTCGGTCCAGCTGATCTGGGATCAGTTCGGGAATGCAAAGGTAGATCTGTTTGCCTCCCACGACTCGTCCCATTGCAGCCTGTACTATTCCCTGACTGAGGGCACGCTTGGCACGGATGCACTGGCGCACAGCTGGCCGCAGGGCCTACGCAAGTATGCGTTTCCCCCAGTGAGCCTTCTTGCACGAGTTTCTCTGCAAAGTCAGGGAGGACAAGGAGCAGGTCATGTTGGTCGCCCCATATTGGCACGACCGGACCTGGTTCCCAGAACTAGTACTCCTTGCGACAGCCCCTCCCTGGCTGATTCCTCTGAGACAGGATCTCCCCTCTCAAAGACGGGGCACCCTGTGGCACCCACGTCCCGATCTTTGGAACCTCCACGTGTGGCTCCTGAACGGGACGCGACAGGTTTGAGTACCCTACCACCTCCGGTGGTGGCTACCATCACTTCCGCTAGGGCAGAGTCCACAAGACAGGCCTATGCGTTAAAGTAGAACCTCTTCGCCAGCTGGTGTTCTTCCTGCCAAGAAGACCCCTGGAAATGCCTGATCGGGTTGGTGCTCTCATTTCTCCAAGAACGGTTGGATCGAAGGCTGTCTCCTTCCACCCGGAAGGTTTATGTGGCCGCCATTGCCACCTACCATGACCTCTTGGACGGTAAACCGGTAAGTAAGCACGACCTGGTCATCAGGTTCCTGAGGGGTGCGAGGAGACTACATCCTCCTCGTGCTCCTCTCGTACCCTCTTTGGACCTCTCAGTGGTTCTAAGTGCACTGCAGAGGGCCCCGTTTGAGCCTTTGCGGTCAGTAGATGTTAAGGTGTTAGGTGTTGTCGATGAAGACAGTGCTCCTGACCGCATTGGCCTCCATCAAGAGGGTAGGGGATCTGCAGGCATTTTCGGTTGACGAAGCGTGCCTGGAATTCGGGCCGGCCGACTCTCATGTGATCCTGAGACCCCGGCCTGGATATGTGCACAAGGTTCCCACCACTCCGTTCAGAGACCAGGTGGTGAACCTGCAAACGCTGCCCTTGGAGGAGGCAGACCCAGCCTTGGCACTGCTCTGTCCAGTATGTGCCCTCCACGCTTATGTAGACAGGACGCAGTGTTTCAGGACCTCAGACCAGCTCTTTGTCTGTTATGGTGGGAAGCTGAAAGGGAAGGCTCTCTCAAATCAAAGGTTGTCCCACTGGATAGTGGACACCATTGTTTTGGCATACCAGCAGCAGGGGTGCCCATGCCCCCTTGGGGTTAGGGCACACTCCACTCGTGTCCGGCCAGGTGCCCCATGTGCATGGTTCCCCTCCAGCGACCCCCAAATGTGTATTTCCACCGTAAGCCTCCCTGAGCCGGTGTCTTCCCTTGGCAAGCCTGCCACCTCCTGGGCTTAAAAATCCACCTTCTGTTGGTACCCCAGTGGTCTTCCATATGCAGCCCCCTCGGTTCATACGTGTATTCCTAAGTCCTCTCTACGGGGAGGCACTATGGCGCATACTCTACCTGGAATATGCCTTCCAGTGTACCTTGGTATTCCTGCGTTAAGTGGAGGCCTTTGACCGTTCTAACTTGCATCAGGCACTCACGCTTGCGCAGGGCACTGGAAGACAGCCGAGTGGCGTGATTAAATTGACCCCCATTCATCAGTCACTGACGTTACGTTGGAGTGACTGAACGAAAGGGAACGTCTCAGCGCTTCTTATATATGTAACCCTTGTTCCCTGAGGAAACGTCCTGCTGCCACATCCGCTGTACCGCTGGAACGGAGTTCAACTTGGCTCCTCAGCTGGTAAAACATAATGCGTTCATGCCAGCTACGTCCTTATATACCCTTGTGGGTAGGCGGCTTAACGCATGCAAATCTCGCATGCCCACGGCATTGGCACTACCATTGGGCGTTTTCTAGTCTCGGAGATGATAGGCTTCTAAGCGAAACCCCCATTCGTCAGTCACTTACGTTACGTCTCCGTTCCCTCCTTAGGGAACAAGGGTTACATACGTAACGTGACGTTTTCTTACAATACTAATGAGAATTTTTAATTAAAAGTATATTACAAATTTTTCATTTAGACACTAAATAATCATATTAACTTGTAAAAATTTGCATTATATGATCCCTTTAATACTCTGGTATTGTTCATTTGGTAGTCACATTTGTGTTTTTCACAGTCAAAAGTGACTGAATACCTGAAACGTAACTTTTTTATTTTCAGTAAAATCAAGTAATATATTTTATTTTTTTTATTTTTGAGCGAATTTTGTTACTAATTAATTACATGCAATGGTTATGGTAATTTTCCCCATTGAAAAAAAAAAACTATTATTATTTCTCAGTTAAGTTATATTAAGGCCGTGTGTCCACCAAAGCATTTTTAGCCAGCTGAAATGCTAGGCGCTCTGCTGAAAACACCTAGCTGTAAGCACTTGAGAGTGTTTTGGTAGGCAGATTTTTTTTTCTTCAGTTGAGACTTTTTTTTGTTATGATACAAAAATTCTGTGGATTTGTTACTAATTTCACAGGTACTTTGTTTCTGTATTGATTCTATATCAAATTGCATATACAATGTAAAGTATTTGCTCTGACTCTTGTTTTAAATCTTTTTTTTCTGTTATTATTGCTTGTTGTCATCTGTTGACATTATGCGCATAGAATGTGGCGGTTGGTCTGTGTTGTATTTGTCCCACCCCTCCTCTACTGTGATTGGACAGCTGGGTGAAAAGTGACCAAGGATGAGTCTTTGAAAACAATTAAAAATGCCAGCCAGCTGTAATGCCATGGTGTAAGCACTAGTTTCCTTTTAAAGGATACTCTCGATGATACAAACGTATACGCATTGGGAAAACATCTTTGTGTTGAACATCTTTATGTTGTAAAGTATGTGTGGCTAACACGTCAAGAACTTTGCTTAAATAACCTCTGATGATGACATCATTGGAACACACACTAGTGAGAGGCTACAAATTGATGTGAAACATGCACCTTCAGGTTTCTTTGTCTTCAGAGACCACATTGTGTGTGTGTGTGTGTGTGTGTGTGTGTGTGTGTGTTTGTGTGTGTGTGTGTGATCCCTATCTGTCCACTATGTTATACGTTAGAGTTCCAGTTATCAGTGTGCAGAATTTTTTAAGAGTGAAAAGAAAAAAAGTAAAGTGCCTCTGTATTCATGGGCCCTCCCTGATTATGATACAATTTTCTTTTGAGTGTTTTTGGGAAGAGCATGTTGCCCTTGCCTTCGAGCATGGCAAGTGCGAGCACTGCAAGTTGTTCTCTATTAAAATGCTTTGCACTCATGTCCACTTTTGTCAAGGGCAAGCCTTCAAACTAAGTTTGTAGGATCACAAATTTATCTAACTAAGGAGGGGGAGACGGGTCCTTCTCTTTCTCTCTCTCTGTCTCAAGATTAGGATGTCCTCACGTCCGCTTTCAAAGCGTGCCCCTACACATCTTCAGAATGGGCATAGGACACTGCATCTCTTGTTTCTGGCTAGATGGATTTCGAGAGTGCAGCCTCAAAGTGCTTGTCCTGTGATAATAAAGCAAAAGAGGAGTTACTGGAGCTGGTGACTTGTGCAGTGGCCAGGTTACAACATGTCTGGCCACAAGGAATAGAGACCCCCAAGTGCTCAAAGTTAGAGGATAGATTTCTGTCCAGTGGCCAAGGGGAGGGGCCTGAGTAACGGTTAATGGAGGAAACCACATACATTGCATGCGTTTGTGCCCTCAACATCGACTATTGTGGTTGCGATGGCACATGGATATACAATGAAGCCCCAAGTTTAGAGACACTCACAGGCTATCGCTCCCCTGGGAGCTAATCATTATTAAAAAAGCCTACATTCCCCACCAAGCTGTGCGTAAAAACATCCATGCTGGTGGGAAGTTTCAATCAGCATCTCAGGCTGTTGCTGTGCTGCACACCATAGTGGTGTTACAGGCGTACCAGGCTGACCTGCTAAAAGATCTGAGTACATGTGGGATCATTGTTCCAGAGGCTTTCTTAGAACTACAGATCAGTCTCTCTGGGCGACTAAGCAGATGGCCCATGCAATCAGTTGTTCTATTTCAGCTTTGGACATTATACGTGTGTTCGCTTTATTTCACTGTGGAATCGTTTGTAAACAAGTTTCAGGTTGATACTGGATTTGCAGACATATTGAGATTAAAAACCACTGTAGAAAATAGCCTATTACTTATTCATTGTGATGTTTTTGAACGTAAAAACCACACAGACGTCATTAGTTGACCTCCGAAAACAGTATAAAAAATATAAAAAGCCAGTTCATGACACCTTTAATACCATACGAAAGAGACAAAATACTCATATTCAAAAATAAATATGAGATTATTGTTATATATCAATTTGATACATCTACTTTTATTTGTGAACACTCACAATAACAACACAACTTTGTGCTTTTGTAAAATAAAGAAAATAAACGGTGCACTTTCTGCTGTTTCAGTGTCTGTTAACTTTTTTATGAAACATTTCAAAAAGGAACTGACCCATACGGAAATGTAATATATATCATATATTTCCCTATATCGCAGAGTGACACAGTCATATATGCTAAATATAAGACAACATATTGCTATTAAAGGACAGCTCCGGTGAGAAATGAACCTAGGGGTAGTTAACAGATGGTTACTGAGTAGATCGTTCTCTGGGATGCGTTTTCATGAAAATCGAATGTAAAGAGTTTTATCTCTAAAAAACGATTAGCTTATAGCGCTAGTCTATGGGGCACAGGGTATAGAGACACTAATAATAAATTGTCCATATTAAATGAGTGTATTGACATATATTAATACTATGCATATGATTATTATATGTCACCAATATATGTTTAATTTATATATGCCAATTTAGTATTTAAACAACATACATAAAAACATTTGACATGCTTATGTTTTCCTTATTTGAATAGCTTTAACTTTTAACAAGTCTTTCTCTATTTGTGTTTTGGGGTTTATGTAGAATTGTTTATTTGCTCTTTATCTTTGAATGCAAGGATGGTCATTGGGTCCCTCCCTAAAATATATCTTGTAGTTTGCCTCTCTAGGTTGTCACTAGGGAGACTTGCAATATATTTAATTTTTATTGTATAATATATACTAAGACTGAAATAAAAAAACATATCATGGACATATGTCATTTGTATGCAAGCAATATGCTATGCATATATGTGTAACTTGTATAGTTACCTGTAAGTGGAGGTGAGGCTGTAAAAATGCACTGTATCATACACCAGGAAGCGCTCTGTGCCAAGCCATCCAGATGGACAATGTGATGACCACTGTGGTGAAAACTATAAACTTGATTCGTTCAAGAGCACTCAACCACAGAGAATTCCGGGCATTTTTGTCTGATATTGATGCAGAATACGGTGATGTATTATACCACTCTAACGTGTGGTGGCTGAGTCGCGGCTCTGTTCTACAGCGCTTCTATTCAGAGATCTGAAATTGACCAGTTTTTGAAAGAAAAAAATATGACACTTGATCAACTCAATGACCCTGACTGGATGGCAGACCTTGCTTTTTTAGTTGATTTGACCAGTCACCTGAATGCACTGAATAAAAGCCTGCAAGGCAAGGACCAGCTGATATCAGAAATGTATGTGCACTTGAAATCCTTTGCTGTGAAGCTAAGACTTTTTGAGAGACTGCAATACTGTGCACTTTCCTAGTTTGTCCGAGATCATCTCGAGTTTTCCAGACTCCAACATCCCTGAAAAAATGTATAAATATTCGGCAGTGCTCACATCCCTGATCACAGAATTTAATCAGCGTTTTCAAGACTTTTCTGCTATTGATAACGACATCAAACTGTCCTCAACCCCTTTCTCGGTTGACGTAGAAGAAGTGCAAGAGAATGTACAACTGGAACTCATAGAGCTGCAGTGCGATGACTCTCTCCGCAGCCGCCACCAGCTTCTTCTCCTGCCTGAGTTTTACAAGAGTTTGGACACATCCAGATTCCCCTTAATCATGCACAAAGGATGATGAGTCTGTTTGGCTTCACATTCATATGTGAGCAAACATTTTCGCTGATGACGCTGAACAACAGTCCACTGCGAGCCAATCTGACAGACAGCCATATCTGTGATCTGCTTCATATAATAATAATAATAATAAAAATAATAGATTTTATTTATAATGCACTTTTCATTCCGAAGAATCTCAAAGTGCAACAAGGGGGGGGGGGGGGGGGGGGTAACAACAAAAAATGAATAACAAGTAAAAATATAGAATACTACAAACAGTCAACCAACACAGAAAACAGAACAGAAACAGAGCTGATGGTGAACAGAAACAGAGCTGATGGTGAACAGAAACAGAGCTGATGGTGAACAGAAAACAGCTGATGGTGGAAGTCTCTGTTAGCTCCGCAGCACACTGTGGTCCACTCCATGTTTCAGATTTCTCCCAGCGGCAGTGTCCCGATGACATCGCCGAGCCACGACAGCTGAAAACCAGATGATGGGTCTTCTTCATGATGATTCAAACGATGGGGATCGCTGCAGCACCATGCAGGAGGCAGAACATTCCTCCGGGCACTTCTGTGGACACACCGGGGCCGGCGCATATGTCCAAGCCGCTCCACGGTCGCAATGTAGGACGGAACAGCGGCGCAGCCGAGAAGCGGAACATCCCAACATCATGCCGGACGCCGACGACGAGAGCCCGGATGACGCTAGCCCGGTGCAAACTTCAGCCACCATGCAGCCCAAGCCCAAGGGAGACCACCGCGGCGAGAAACATCAAATGTCCTCCAAACCAGAAACCAACCGCAGCAATTCAAACGTAAACATTAGAGAAGCGGTTGAAAACGGCGAAATTACGAACAACGACCTCTCAGTGGCTGCCAGCAATCAGCAACAGTCCCAATTGTAGCTCTGACTGTTAGACTAGTCACAAACATAAGGAAATAAAATAAAATGTAAATCTAATAGTACATTAACATGATTTGTTGTGGGTGGAGAAGCGGCGAACAGACAACGCCAGCGTCCTCTCCCCCACGTTGCCTAGCAACTACCTCTCATATAGCTACTACACGACTTACTCCTGACCTGAAATCAAATGCACAACATCACTGTTCACATTAATAAAGTTAAAATATACTTTCTAAAAGTATATGATATCATGGGTTATATATAAATATATATTTAGCACACATAACATTTTTAGAAAAAGCATATTTAAAATATAAGTATACAAAAGACAGATTAATGGCAATAATCAATTAGCTGGTCTAAGAGGTTTTTTTTAAAATCATTATTATTACAAACATGCGGCCCGAGACAACAGATATTTTTTTGCACCTGGCGCCCAGGAGAAAAAGTTTGGACACCCCTGTTCTATGTGAATATATATTTAATATATGTATATTTCATATGTGTAGCCTACATATATTACATTTACATATGGGGAAACTCAATGAATACTTATCACACAGACACAAGATATGTCTCTAGAAAGCTTGAAGCGTCTACTTTTAAATAAGCGAATATTCTCTGTTTATATAATCCGTATGAAACCTCATGTGTCTGCACATTATCTTTAATGTGACCACACTTACTCACTGTGCAGCATTCACATGTGTGGTGTGGCAAGCAGCGTGGCGAGGGACTGCGAGAGCGGCCGGTGACGAGTGGTAATGAGTAACAGCTGCGTGACACACCGGTCTCATCTAGCGGCCAAGGGACGGGAGCATAAAAGGAGGAACGAAGGCAGCGGAAGACGAGAGAGGACCAGGCCTGGATTTATGTTGAGTTTCGTTATGTGGTTTGCGGGCAGTCGTCCGTGAGGGGCTGCCCGCGGTTTTACTTTCGTTTTGTTTATTTATTTTGAATTAAAAAGTGTTGAATGTTTGCCGGTTCCCGCCTCCTTCCTTCCCATCTACAAACTTTATTACAACATGCTAATCATCCACATGAAAACGCTAACCTGTAAACGCCCTCATCACCTCGATACGCGAACCATCAATACGTTCTCTACAATATATAAAACACAGTATGATATACTTTTTACAGAAAAGTGTTTACTCTGTAAAATTATGAATATTAGAATGTTTAGACCAGTGTTTACTCTGAAATACTGTTTGTGGACCGTTTGTGGAAAAATCTCAAACATAGATGTGTATAATGAGCTAAACGATAATGTTTAATAGAGTAAATGGTCTCTGTAAGCGCTGTGAGATTGAGTCACTTGCGTGTGCATTTGAAAGCAAAACACGCCAAACATGACATGTTTTTACTCACAGCTGCTTGTCATCGAGTTCATTATCTCATTATGTATTTAGGTTCCTCCTTTTTCACCCTTCAGTTGTCGGTTGTTGTTTCTGTTACACTATGTTGAATATTCTGAGTTTATTTTTTTATTAAATATATTTGGGTTAGAACTTTTGACATTTAATCAATGTCATCTCATCAAGAAAATGTTCTATGTATAATGCTATGTTGATTAGAATTGCATCATAAATATACTTTATTCTTATGAAAATATCATAAGATAGGCTTGAAGAGCACAGGTAAAAAATATCAAGTCAAAGCATTTCTATCTTTTTTATTCAGCTATAGGTATAGTTAGATTAGGGATACCCTAAGTCATAAGTCCATGTTACTTCTGTAAGGCATATTTGGACTTTATGTTCGAGGGCACCCTCCAGCTTCCAGTATGAATTAAACATACATAACATCTAATTATGTATAGTTATAGACTGCCTGCATTTTTCTCAAAAAAATAAAAGTTTTCTGTAAAGTACTATTATTGTTATTATTATTGTTATATTATTGTTGTTATTTTATGTAGGCCTACAAGTAGGCACAATAAACCTAGTTAGGGCCCGAGCACCGAAGCTGTGAGGACCCTATTGTAATTGCTCAGACTATTACTATTCTTCTACCAAATAAATCACATTTTGAGGGCCTAAACATGCTTGAAAAGTAATTAAACTTTGCACACACATCAGAAGCTGTGAAAATGTAAATCTGATATGGGTTTCAGAATTAGGAGAGGCAAAATGGCTCGATAGTGCCATCTACAAAATTTCCATTTAGTTTCATTCAAGCTACATTTTATGTACAAGCATGAAATTTGGTAGACACATATAACAGCTCAATAGCTAAAAAAACAAAAAACAAATACAAATCAAAAAACAAACCTGGTTGCAAATTCTAAAAACCCAACAGGCAGTGAGATATTAAAAATTTTCTCTGCAAATCTTTTGCCGTATAAAAATAATGACACTAAAGACGCTGATCGGTTTGTCACGGTTCATGGATTCACTGGCTCATTTTGTATATGTGTGTTTGGTTGTGTTGGAGGCATGGTCACTGATAACTGCAATTATTCACAAGCTGCACCATATCGCACTTGCCTATTTAATTGCCTCACCTGCAGTCTGTGTTTGTCGATCGTTGCAGTTGTCCCTGTGTGTTTCCTCGTGTGCAGTCGACTTCCTGGTGTCGTGTGTCTATGTGGATTCCTCTGTCCTGGATTCCTCCGTCCTGGATTCCTCCGTTTTGGATTCTTCTATCCTGGATTCCTTCGCCTGGTCCTTGCCCATTGCGTCCCTGTGTCACATTGCTGTACCGTCTCCTAGAGCTTCCTGCATCGACCTGCCATGATTCACCAGACAGAAACTGAGCTTCTGCTGTTTATTTACTGTCTCTTACCTGTTTCAGTAATAAAGAGAAATTTTGTATTTGCTATTGGATCTGCTTCTGTCTTCATTCTCATTCCGCCGTGACATAAAGATTGACACACATGGATCCAGCGAAAGCAGCAGACTTACAGGAATCTCTCTCCAATACCCACAAGCGTATGGATCAACAGGATGAACAATTACACGCTACCACACGAGCCGTGCAGGCGTTAGTGACACAGGTGTCCGAGCTCACCGCTCAAGTTCATCAGCTGACTTCACCCACTGCGCCAGCCCCACCCGCCGTTTCTCCTGAACATTTCAACATCAACTACCAGCACGAGCCGCGCATTCCCACACCTGAGAGATATGGGGGTGAGCCTGATCTCTGTAGATCTTTTCTTACCCAATGTTCAGTGTTCTTCTCTTTACAGCCACGGACATTCGCTACTGAGGAATCCAGAGTGGCATTGGTGGTAACCCTGCTCTTGTGACGTCTGGCTCGGTGGGGAACCGTGGTGTGGGAGAATAAACATCCATGTTGTTTCTCGTTCCCTGCACTCTCCGAAGAGATGAGACGGGTCTTTGACTGCGCCGTTGTCGGTCGTAAGATGGCCCGCAGGATCGTCAGAGCAACCGATCCGTCTCAGACTATATGATTGGCTTCCGGACTTTGGCAGCAGAGTGTAGGTGGAATGAAGAGGCGCAGTGAGACATCTTCCTGCATGGGCTGGCTGACCGTGTGCAGGAGAAGATCTACACTCTGGAACTCCCCACCTGTCTCAACGCGCTCATGGAACTGGCGAAGCACGTGACCAACGCTCTCAACTCGGACTGTTGGCAGAGCGGCCAGCGAGTTCCAGAGAGTACACGGTCAGCCCACCCATCAATCTCAAGCCCATGCAGGTTGGTCGAGCTCGGCTTTCCCAGGAAGAGAGGCGACGTACAGAAGGTCTTTGTCTGTACTGCGGTGGGATGGGGCATTTCCTCACCCGCTGTTCAGGGAGAGGATCGAGCCCGACAGTATACTGGAGACAGGACACTGTCTCCGCTCGGTAAGACTGCAATGGACAAACAGGTATCACAGCTGCCAGGCGATGGTGGACAGTGGGGTGGAAGGAACCTTCTCACACTGATCACATCTGGCAACCACACCAAGACATTTGACTTTTACATCACTGACTCACCTCTTGTTCCTGTTGTCCTCGGTCATCCCTGGCTCGTTAAGCATAACCCCAGGGTTGACTGGGGTCGTAATTCTGTTTCTTCCTGGGACGATCGGTGCTATGCCTCTTGTCTTGTGTCTGCCCGTCCGTCTGTGTCTAGATCTGTGTTACAGGATGAGTCGTTGGATCTGTCAAACGTGCCCACGGAGTATCTGGACCTGAAGGAAGTGTTCAGTAAGTCCAGGGCTGCTTCTCTACCTCCTCACCGTCCCTATGACTGTGCTATAGAGTTACAACCAGGTACGTCTCCGCCTAAGGACAAGTTATACTCACTGTCTTCACCAGAGAGGGAGGCCATGGAGAAATACATTTCTGATTCTCTAGCTTCCAAGTTCATCCGTCCTTCCTCTTATCCAGCGGGGACGGGGTTCTTTTTTGTGGGTAAGAAGGATGGATCTCTGCAACCTTGCATTGACTACTACGAGGGCTGAATAACATCACGGTAAAGAATACTTATCCTTTGCCCCTGATGTTTTCAGCCTTCGAGAGGTTACAGGGAGCATCCATCTTCACAAACTTGGACTTGGACTTGCGTAACGCATATCATTTGGTTCGCATCAGGAAGGGTGATGAATGGAAAACGGCATTTAACACCCCCAGAGGCCACTTTGAATACTTGGTCATGCCCTTCGGCCTGTCCAACTCGCCTGCTGTTTTCCAGGCACTCGTCAATGTTGTGCTGGTAGACATGGTAGATCAGTTCATATATGTTTACCTGGATGACATATTGATTTTTTCTTCATCTCTCCAGGAACATGTCCAGCACATCAGACGAGTGCTCCAGAGGTTGCTAGAGAATGGGCTTTTTGTCAAGGCGGAAACATGCGCGTTTCATGCACAGTCTGTTCCGTTTCTTGGGTATATTGTCTCATCCGAGGGAATGCACATGGACCCCGACAAGGTTAAGGCTGTGATAGATTGGCCAAGCCCAGATTCCCGCAAGGCCCTGCAGAGGTTTCTGGGATTCATCAATTTTTATCGACAATTCATTCATAACTTCAGCCAACTAGCCACACCTCTGACAGCCTTGACCTCCCCCAGAACTGCGTTCAAGTGGTCTAGTGTAGCCGAAACTGCATTTACCAAACTGAAGAGCCGCTTCATTTCGGCTCCTATTCTCGTTGCCTCTGATCCATCACGTCAGTTCGTGGTGGAGGTTGATGTGTCAGAGGTGGGGTCAGGAGTGGTTCTGTCCCAGTGCTCTTCCTCGGATGACAAGATGCCCCGTGCGCGTTTTACCCCCATCGTTTGTCGTCAGCCAAGCGTAATTACGACATTGGCAACAGAGAACTGTTGGCAGTCAAACTAGCATTGGAAGAATTGTGCCATTGGTTAGAGGGAGCGGGGGTTCCTTTTCTTGTCTGGACGGATCACAAGAATTTGGAGTATATCAGATCCGCTAAAAGACTTCTCTTCTAGGCAGGCTCAGTGGGCTCTTTTTTTCGGACGTTTTGACTTTTCACTCTCGTACCGCCGGGTTCTAAGAACATCAAACCCGATGCTTGATCTCGTATTTTTGACCGATCCGAACACCTGTCTACTCCAGAGTGCATTTTTCCGGAGAAACTCATTATTTCCACACTCACATGGGAGGTCGAATCGAAGGTCAGAGCGGCCTTAGAAGGGGTAACGCCTCCGCCCCGGTGGACCACCAAGTCAATGCCCGGGGGTCGGCGACCCCATACTAACCTCTTCCTCTCTCTCTCCCCCCTCTGTCTCTCTCTCTCGCCCTGTCCCTCTCCCTAGGTCCCGCCCGCCGGGCCCTCCTCGCGTTCCCCCCAGAGGCCAGGGAGGAATGGGCCCTGGGCAGTTCGGGAATTTGAGGGCCCCGCCCAGGTGGGGGGCGGGGCTTATGGGGGCGGTGGGGGGATAATGCTTCCGGATCTCCAATCTCTCCGCGTCCATTCTCCAACCCACTCCCCGCCACTGGAGCGGAGGGTAGGCCTGGGCTGGCCTGTTGGCGTTGCGGGGACTCGGATCATTTTGTGGACAGGTGTCCGATAATGGAGATCGGGACAATGGTCTGGGTTCCGGACGTTCCTCAGGCCACCCCCGATCAAGCTGCAGAGTACCAAATTCAAGTATCAAGGGGGGTACATATCAGGCCTTGGTGGATTCAGGATGTAACCAAACCTCTATCCATCAAAGCCTGATGCAGCCGGGGGCATTGGATACAAGCCGCGTGGTTAAGGTGCGGTGTGTGCACAGGGATGTGGTGAAATACCCGGTTGCCCAATTACGATTCAGTTCAGGGGAGAAAATCATAGTGTAGAGGTGGCGGTTAGTCCTCACCTCCGGCATCCGATAATCCTGGGGACGAATTGGCCAGCATTTGCGGTTTTATTGGGGTTGTTATGTGCGGATGCCGTTTGGGGGAAAAAGGCTCGGGTAGGCATGGCGCGAGTGCAGCTTGGGGAGACTGAGACGGGACCACGTGAGACGGCTCCAGAGGAACCGGGTGCGATCGAGAGACTAATTCTCTCGGACCACGATGACTTTCCTCTGGAGCAGTCTCAGGATGAAACACTAAAACATGCCTTCTGACAGGTCCGCTCCATCGACGGCCAGTCTCTCCAACCTGCCTTGCCCGTCACCTATCCATATTTTGCCATACTGAAAGATCGGTTGTATCGAGTAACCCAAGACACTCAGACAAAGGTAGATACAACCCAATTATTAGTGAAAGAGGGAAAACAATTATACTTTTTTTTTTTGAATTATGGCCCTTATGGCGCTCCATATTTCCCTTTCTCCGATGCAGCAATTGACATCTGTCCTCTGCCAGAGCCAAAAATGAACGTTAAGACCCTTTCTCTTTTAGGATCAGTGATTCCATCTTTAAATACCAGCAGGCATGCGAGACAGTGAATGTGGCCGTCAGAACGGCACACAGCGCACTGAACGCTCAAGCCTCTACTTTTTTGAAGAAGGCAAGGCGAACAATGCCCTGACGTGGTCATGTTCTCATGAGAGAATCCGTACCACCCATGAACAGAGTCTCAGCATGCTTTTGATGCGATAGAGGAGTGGAAGCCCCAAGGGATTTCCCCTGCGGGGAATTCCCACTGTAATCCTCAGGCCACCAGCGCTTATCAGCCAAAGTAGCCCTTTTCTAGTAACAGCAGAAAATGAACTAGATCGGGGGATATGCGAAGAGACTCGACCCCATCTGAGGTTTCATAATCTCGACCGCGCGTCTAGAGTGCCGACTAACGTGCGCTGGTTGTTGTGACAACCACCGCTGTCAGCCGGCCGCTCGACGGCACACGGCGCGCTGAACACTCAAGCCTTTTATGAGAAGGGTGAGACGAACAACGCGCCAACGTGACCATGTTCTTCTGTGAGAACATGAATCATCCACGATCGCAATCTCACATGCGATCATGGCCGTCAACGAGGACAGGAAACAGTTGCATTCCAGGAATGCACAGTTTGAATGACATCTTGAAAAAGACGCGGGGTCAAACCGTGTTGCTCTTTTAGAATGGAAAAACTGCTCTTTTAGATGTGCTGAAACACTCAGGGAGATGACCGCGGCCAGCACACAGAGCGCCTGTGTGTGGCACTCAAGTTTGGGAAAAACGCCCAGCGAACCAACAAAAAGCTATTTTTTGAATGCAAGCAATTGCAACTGTTGATCACTCGCTGAAGCGCCGTTTCACCCGCACTGGCAGTTCTTCTCTCACAAGACTCAATTCACAAACTCTTTGTAGAAACAGTAGTAGTACTGCTCGGCTCCGAAGTAGAAAGCATTGATCTGCCATTCCACTTCCTATTTATACCCATGCTGTGGGGCGGAGCCTGGAATGTATGGATCACATGGCAATCTCCAATTGGCTCGTTTTTATACACTCGAAGTCGAAAGGTCTCTGAGGTCAGATCCCAAATCATCAGTTCAGTTCCGACGTACGTCGAACGTGACCGACTGAAAGGGAACTTACATTTGGTAAGAGATACTTTTGATTTTGTCTTTTGATAATGCTAAAGTAGGGTTTCTCTCATTAGACCAGGAAAAGGCTTTTGAAAGAGTTAATCGTACTTTTCTTTTTGATACCTTAAAAGCTTTTGGATTTGGGGACAATTTTATTTCTAAAATAAGATTGCTGTATGCTGGAGCACAATGTATGATTTAAATAGCTGGTGGCCTTAGTATTCCTGTAAAAGTAAACCGAGGAATTAGGCAAGGTTGTCCTCTTTCAGGCCAACTCTATAGTATAGCCATTGAGCCTTTATTATGTCAATTGAGAAGACAGCTAACTGGTTTACAAGTTAATAGTTTGGATCTTAAGTGTCTTATCAAACTCTCTGCATACCCAGATGATGTCAAGGTTTTAATTAAAAATAATAGTGATGTTCAGTGTTTAGAAAAAGCTTTTTAGTGTTATGGGAAAACATCTTTAGCCAAAGTTAACTGGCAAAAAAAGTGACGCTTTGTGGTGTGGTCAAGATTTTATTAGTCCTTCACTACCTGGTGGTTTGCAGTGGTGGAAAGCAGGTTTTAAATATTTTGGGGTATTTTTAGGGACCGATGGATATAGAAAAAAGAATTGGGAGGGTCTTGTGGAAAAAAGTGTGTGCTCGGTTTTCTCACTGGAAATGGTTGCTACCTCAGCTGTCCTATAGTTGGAGAATCCTGGTCTGTAACAACCTGGTTGCATCATCTCTGTGGCACAAAATTACAATCTTAGAGCCCCCAGAAGACCTAGTGAACAGAGTTGCCCTCTTGAAGAGAGCGGGTAACATGGGTCTAGACCACCACTTGTTTTTTATGGACACTGAAAAACTAAACCTTACTGGATTAACATCTATTTACCGATCAATGTTAACATCATTTACATTGTTCAGTTTTTCCCGGGAGCCAAATGGTGAGAAGGGACTATGGCTGAGAGAAGAAACATTGTTTTTCAATTCAGCACTGGATTTGGATGTTTTTAATTCAGTATCCCTCAGAAAAGCATTGTGGACTGCAAATATTACAAAAATTGGACATTTTGTTTCTGAGGAAGGATGGATCTCAGCTGAGAATTTGCCCTCAAAAATGGGCATAAGATCAGTTCAAGTGGTTGAAAGAATGTTGACTCAAATTTGTGAGTTTTTATCACCAGACTATAGACTGCTTTTAGAGAAACCTGTGGAAGAGAATGAGTTTTCGGTCTTCCCGAAAATGTATGGCCAACAGCCATATCACCCTGTAGCCCAAGACTGGTTTCCCACTGAAGCTAAGTAGGGCTGAGCCTGGTCAGTACCTGGATGGGAGACCAAATGGGAAAACCAGGTTGCTGCTGGAAGAGGTGTTGCCCCAGTATAGTGATGGGGACACTATACTGTCAATGAGCAGAGTCCTTCAGATGAGACGTTTAAAATCCCAGGATGTCCTTCGATAAAGAGTAGGGGTGTAACCCTGGCATCCTGGCTAAATTTGCCCATTGGCCCCTGTCCATCATGGCCTCCTAATAATCCCCATATCATGATTGGCTTAATAACTCTGTCTCCTCTCCACCAATCAGCTGGTGTGCGGTGGGCGTTCTGGCGCAAAATGGCTGCCGTCGCAGCATCCAGGTGGATGCTGCACATTGGTGGTGGCTGGAAACCTTAATGCCTAAATAAGTGATGTGGCCAGTGCATAGAGGAATAGGTTATACCTGGGCTACCACATCCCATTTAGTTTGATGTAGTAGAAGAATTGAAAATGTATTCCAATTTATTGCTGTTATGAGCAGAGTTATTTATTCATTCATTCCAGCCTGTTGTCCTGTGTTTGTCTTTTGAATTTTCTCTCTCTCTGTGTATGTGCATATGCATGTTTGTCTTACAGGTGGGTGGTGACTTGTGTTAACTTGTTGGAGGCTGCAATTGGTTCTCCCTCTCACCTGATCCAGATATAAGGACCGTCTCAAACACAATAAGGAAGCCATCTTTGTGCCACTGTGTCTTTGATCGTATCACATTACTACGTATCATTTGTTAGAGTGTCGTGCCAGAGAGATTGATTGTGAGTGATTATTAGTTTATATTTGTGAGTGTGACTATTGTATTTTAATCGTTGTTATTTCCTGTTTACTTGACCTACACCTGTTTGACTATCAACTTTGGATTTTGATTTTGCTCTGTTTGCTACAACCTCTATATATATTATCTGCAAATACTTTTCTATATATCTTTGTCAAATCAAGGGACGTAGGGGTTTTGACGCCATTTTATTTTGTTCATATTTTCATAATTTTCCTGGTTAGGTAGGTAGGTAAATTTAAACTGTATTTTGTTTTCTTTATTTTCAAATTTAGGAATTGTAGAGGTAAAACAAAAGAATTATTCTGTTTGATATTTTTGGCCTTGTCTGCCCCTGACACTAAACCCTGTGTAAGAAATACAATTTGCTTGACTTTATCTCTCTGGTAGTGAGACTCTTTTCTTTCTCTTCCTGTTGCAACTGATGCCTGACAGTCGTAAGAATGGCATAATCTTGCAAAGATGATTGAGGATTTTCAATCCTCATCTTTCAATTGTCATCAGCATATAAACTAATTTTATGTTGGGTTTGGGGTGTGTGGATTCCTCTGATGAGTGGGTTCTGATGGATGGCTGCTGCTAAGGGTTCAATGAATATGGTGAATAAAGAAGGAGAGAGTGGGCATCCTTGCCTAGTCCCCCTGTGCAATGTGAAGCTTTGTGATGTTAGTCCATTGGTTGTGACTGTGACAGAAGATGCTGTGTATACAATTTTAATCCAATTAATAATGACTCAAAGCCAAATTTTTGTAATGTGGTGAATAAAAAGTTCCGATTGACTCTCTCAAAAGCTTTTTCTGCATCTAAAGTGACTATAATAGTATTTTCCTGTTGTAGTGATGAATAATGGATTAAATCGTATAATCTGAGCATGTTGTTAGATGCCTGCCTACCTTTATAAAACCAATTAAGTCTGATCCGGGTGGATTATGAATGGGATATTTTTTTCAATTCTATGTGCAAGAGCTTTACTGATTATTTTAAGGTCTACGTTGGGTTTATTGCCTAGCAACTAGGGGGAGAAGACGCTGGCACTGGTTGTCTGTTCGCTGCTTTTCCACCCGATTTTGGTTGATATACGTAAATTTTAGATTTCATTTTTATTTTATTTTTTATCTATAACTAGTACTTTCAGTTAGTCCTAATTTTGGGACTCATTGCTTGGATCTTATCATCTCGTATAACTCTACTCGGCTGTTGACAGTTGCAGTTGGAAGTTTGAATGGACTCCCTGATGACAGGAGAGGGCGCTCATTTTTCGCCGCTTTTATACATCTAAAACCTTTTTGTACGGATTATTATGGTTTTTCTTCTAATTTCAAAGACTTTTATTCTCCTCCTGCTATCTCTTCTAAAAATCAGCTGTTTGCTGATTGCTGGGAGATGCCGCATGCACTCCTCTGCTATGGTATGGACCATCCTCTCACTGTGCCTGACAGTGTTCCAGTTCTGTATGCTCAGCTTTGGATAATGCCTAGCACTAGCCAAAACCTTCCAGCGGCCGTCATGAAGCTTAAATATTCCATCCCACAGCTGCTAAATTTCAACGACTGCACATTTCCAGTGTGCATTGCGGTCATTAAGGAACTTGGACTTCTGCACAGACCGCATAGAGGCTCTTGTCACAGGCTAGTTTATCATCAGCCTGAACACTCTTTTAGCCATACCATCCATCTGGACCTCCCTCACACAAATACCACGTCATCATAACAGTGTTGGTCTCCATTTTGGTAACACGGGAATCACCGCGAGATCTCACCAATCTAAGCTGGATTTCAAGGGGAAACACCGCAAGATCATTTAGCACAGCGCATGACAGAAAACGTGGAGTGGATTTTAGTGTATTACGGCCAATAACAAGATTCAATGCTCAAAATAGAAGTTTTTAATTCACAATCCCTCACAAATAAGTCATATTTCATCCAAGACCACATCATGGATAAGAGATTAGACCTTATGTGCTTAATGGAAACATGGCATCAGCCTGCAGTTTACTCAGCACTTAATGATGCCTGTCCTCCTGGTTACAGCTATCTGGAGAAAGCCCGTTACACTGGTCATGGTGGTGGCTTAGCTGTAATTCACAGACAATCATTGGATTTGTCTTTTCTCCCTTTGCCCACAGTGTCATCATTTGAATACCTTGCTTTTAAATGTAAACCCCCTTTTTCTTTGACAATACTCCTTATTTACCCACCCCACCCCACCCCCACCCACCCACCCACCCACCAAAAAAAAGAATTTTGTTTTTATCTCTGAGATGCATGACTTTCTCACAACACTCTGCTCTACTTCTGCCAATATTGTAATATTAGGAGATTTTAATATTCATGTAGATGAATATTAAAAACTGCTACCTGGCAGCTGAGTTTCTGCAATTATTGGACTGCCTCGGTCTCCAACAGCATGTGGATGGCACCACTCATTCTAGGGGGCACACTGTGGACTTGGTCATTTCCAACTCTCCTCATATTAGAAACCTTTTGGTGTATGATAGATCTTCTAGATCTTCACGCGCCTGTCAAAACAAGAATGGTCACCTTCTCGCACTCAGCCCCCTGGTACACCAGCAAACTGCGGGAGATGAAAAACGGCTGGGCATGTACTTGAGAGACGTCTCAAGCTCTCAGGACGCACTTTTCATATGCAAGCCTATAGAGATCATCAGAAGGCCTACGCAAGATCCTTGAGAGATGCTCAGCTTCTCCATCATCACACAGCGCAAGGTTGAGGACATTATCGGAAAAATGAAACCATCCACCTGTGCACTGGATCCCTTTCCTACAGCCTTGGTCAAATCTAACCTCTGTGTCTTAAGTCCATTTATAACCAAGATTATTAATAATTCCCTCCAGGCCGGGAATTATATACTGATGTTCCTTCATCTCTAAAAACGTCTCAGGTTACGTATGTAACCATGGTTCCCTGAGAGGGAACGAGACGCTGCGTCGAAACGCTAGGGGGGACGCCTCTGCGTGCCATGTCATGAAGCACTTGTGTAATCAGTCCAATAGCGGGACGATACGTCACGGGCGTGTGACGTCATCGACCAGGAAGCTATAAAGCATGCCCGGACCAAACAGTCACTAGCTTCTGAAAAAGTCGAACAAATCGATCACAGGCATGCCGGGAGTATGGCATCTCGACGCAGCGTCTCGTTCCCTCTCAGGGAACCATGGTTACATACGTAACCTGAGACGTTCCCTATCTCGAGGGAACTTCGAGCTGCGTCGAAACGCTAGGGGACCTCTATACCCACGCCGCCAGAGTCCCAAATGTCTGTATGTGTGAGTCAACCCAGAAACACCCGGGACCCCGGTGTAAGGCTACATCTAGATTGTAGAACCTCACAAATGTATGCGGAGAGGACCACCCAGCCGCATCACATACCTCTGACAATGAAACTCCAGAAATAAGAGCCATAGAGGCAGCCATACTCCTAGTGGAGTGGGCGCGGACCCTCATTGGTGAAGGATGTCCGGCCGACTAATAAGCGAGCGAAATAGCCTCGACTATCCACTTGCTAAGCGTCTGCTTTGAAGCCGGTTTTCCCTTGCTCGGGGACCCAAAAACACACAAACAACTGTTCTGAGTTTTGCCACAGGGCAGCTCTGTGGACATATGCATCTAGGGCCCTGACCGGACATAGCAGATTTAGCTTCTCTTGGTCTTGACTAGTGAACGGAGGCGGACAGAAAGCCTGCAGCATTACTGGTCCCGGCACATTAGTCGGGACCTTGGGAGCATATCCTTCCCTCGGGAAGAGAAATGCTTTTACCATTCCTGGTGCAAACTCAGACAAGAGGGTTCCACTGCCTAAGTAGGCACCCTCGAGCGTGCCGCAGGTCTGAGCCTCAAAGTACCACGAAGGAAACGCATGACCCAAGCGTGTTTCCCAATGATGCATTATCTAATGGAATGTGATAAGCAGATATCGCCGACACATATACTTTCAGTGTTGACGGAGATAACCCTGCGGAAAATTTTTCTTGTAGGAACTCAAGAACTGAACCGAACGGGCAGTTAACAGGGTCCAAAGCCTGGTGCGTACACCAGGCGACAAAAACTCTCCATTTGAGTGCGTAAAGTCTCCTTGTGGATGGTGCTCTGGAGTGCAACATGGTCTCTATCACCTCAGTAGATAGACCCGTGTTTATGAACTGGGCCCCCTCAGGGGCCAAGCCCACCGTTTCCACAGTTCCGGGCGCGGGTGCAGTACTGACCCCCCGGCCTGCTAAAGAAGATCTCTCCTGACTGGGATTTCCCAGGGAGGACCTTCTAGGAGAGACATAATGTCGGCGAGCCATACTTGGCCCGGCCAGAGTGGGGCTACCAATAAAAGCTGAACCCCGTCCCGGCGGACGCTCTCCAGCACTCCCGGGAGCAATGCCAGAGGGGGGAAGGCGTACAGACGCAGCCTCGGCCACGTCTGTTCCATTGCGTCCAGCCCCAGCGGGGCTGGATGCGTGAGGGAGAAATATGCTGGACAGTGTGTCGTCTCTCGAGACGCAAACAGATCCACCTGGGCTCGCCCAAAGCGGATCCACAGCTCCTCCACCACCTCGGGTGGAGTCTCCATTCTCCCGGCATCACTCCCTGCCTCGACAGGGAGTCTGCCACTACATTCAGGACCCCCGGGATGTACATCGCCCTGAGCGAGAGCATCTTGTCTTGGGCCCATGTTAGCATATGATGCGTCAGCTTCCACACCCGACGCGATCTCAACCCCCCCTGGTGATTTATATACGAGACCACCGAAGTGTTGTCTGACCGAACTAACACATGGCGGCCCCGCAGGTCTGAGAGGAAGTGTTTGATTTTATATGATTGAAACACAGCCATCAGCTCCAGCTGGTTTATGTGCCAGGAGAGCTGACGGCCGCTCAGACCTTGGGCCGAGCGGCCACTCATGACCGCTCCCCAGCCAGTTAGGGAGGCATCCGTCGTTAGCGTTACGCGACGACAAGGAGCCCCCAGAACTGGACCTTGGGACAGGAACCAAGGATCTTTTCACTTCACTAAGGCACGTAGGCAGCGCCGCGTGACCTTGATCAAGCGAAAAAGGGTTTCCCCTCAGGGAGAACCCCTTGGTCCTGAGCCACCACTGTAAGGGTCTCATGTACCGCAGGCCAAAAGGTACCCCGTTGGACGCTGCTGTCATCAGCCCTACCTCTCTCTGAAAGTGTTTCACAGTGAGTGACTGACCTAGCTTTATCTGGTTCACGGTATCCAGGATCGTTTTTATCCTGGGAGGGGATAGCCGAGCCGACATTATTTTCGTGTCCCAGACTACCGCCAGAAAAGTAGTGCTCTGCAGCTTATAGCTGCCAGCACACTTTTCTTTCCGTTCAACCTTAGCCCCAACACTCTCCTATGGGCGAGAACAGCATCTCGATGCTGAACGCCCACTGTTTCGACTATGCTAACACCAGCCAATGGAGTCGCACCTGAGCCAGAGCTGCATTCACGCACTTGGTGAAAGTGTGGGGTGATTAAGCTAGGCCGAATGGCAGCACTCAATACTGGTAAGCTTCGCCCCCGAAAGCAAACCTGAAGACCTGTCTGTGCTGCGGAAGGATGGAGATGTGGAAGTATACATTTTTTAGGTCTATTGTGACACACCAGTCCTCGGACCTGACGTGACACACGATCTGTTTTATCGTGAGCATTTTGTTTAGCTGATGCAGATCTAAAAATAGGCCTTAACCCTCCATCCTTCTTTGGAACTATGAAGTACCGGCTGTAAAAGCCCGACTCTCTGCAGAGGGGAGGGACCCGTGTATAGCCTCTTTTCCCAGAAGAGTCTGTACCTCTCGTTCCATGACCAGAGGCTGCTCGGGGGTTACTACCGTAGAAGTAACCCTGCTGAACACGGGTGGGTGTGACCCGAACCCTTTTTATAATGTGAGCAGGACCCATTCTGAGATATTCGGCAGAAGTTTCCACGCTGCCAGAAAATCTACTAAGGGAACCAGCCTCTCGAGGCTGGTCTCTGGATTTTCCTGGGTGGTCAGCCCGGTGTCCTGTAACGGATAACCGGCAGGTAGCAACCGAACTGACCGCCCCGGGGCCCTCACGAGAGGGCGCGAACATCCCCAAGCCGCTACGTTTCCGGGCAGACGAGGAGATATATGTTCGCCGGGGACCGCCGCGCCCTGAAGCACCAACGGTGGCAGGGTTGGCAGACCGGCCCCCCCCGATGGCACCGGGAACGAGCGGGCGCCTCGGCGAGCCGCACTCTCCCGGAGGGGACTGCCATCGGAAGTCCTGCGCCTCTGACGTCAGGACTTCTTAGCCGAGGCCTTCCTAGCAGTAAGGACGGCCCTCAGATTTCCCGACAGCCCCAGAGGAACATTTTTATTTATTTATTTATTATATATATATTTTTTTATATTTCACATCTCAATATCAATATCCCCCAGCAGGTCTGCTTGTTTTATATGCTTGCAGGGCAACCGCCGTATACAAACCGGCGGCCGCCTGATCTGCTGCCGAATATGCCCTACCCCCAAAGCCGACTTTTTTTTTTTTTTTACCGGCTTGTTGTGGGCAGCTGTGGGGCTGTGTAACGATGCGGACTCAGGGGAGAGATAGCTCGCAAGCGTCTCTTCCCCGCGAGACATCGTCGCCCTTTCTGAATGATAGAAGTAGACCCATAATCTACGCGATGCCTCGGCAAACACGCGATCTGAGCCACTAGACTCAACCCCGTAATCTACACGCTGCCTCGGCAAGCGCGAGATCCGCGATCGAGTCATAGAATCTATTGTAGACCCGTGATCTACACGCTGCCTCGGCAAACGCGAGATCCGAGCCACTAGATTCAGCCCCTCGTAATCTCAAACATGCTGTCTGCTCGCCATTATATTGTTCTTTCTCTTTCTTACTTTATTTATATATTTATTTATTTTTTGGCGAACTTCTTGACACTCGGCCGGCCAGTCTAAACTTAACCTGGACACAGCGCGAGTTACACCAATAGCACCTCTTTTTATGAGTGTGTGTGTGTCGTTTCCTTTTGGCAGATCATCATCAGCGCTAACAACATCCAGTTCCTCGGAGCTGGAGTGCTGCTGCGTTTGTGCCTCAGTGCGAGCGGAAGAAAACCGCAGAGCGTGCTTCCAACTCGCTAACTGAGGCATGAGATCCAGCAGGTAAAGGCAGAGATAGGGGATCACCCGTCTCTAACCCCGCCACTAGATCCAACTGCGATCCCCGAGGACGTGAGCCTTCGTTGCGCCTTGGCAACAGCGGGACCCGAGCCCTGAGGACCGGGAGCCAAAGCACTCTCCTCGAAGAGTGCCCGGCGTGATCTTAATATGCGCATAGGGAGTCTCTCGCAATGCTCGCAGCCGACCCCCTCGAGAGCTGACTGGGCATGCTCGAGCCCCAAACACATCACACATTAGGACGTGTGTATCCCCACCCGTGATGTAACGTGGGCAGGGAGGAACACAACACCTATACTGACTTGCCATATTTCTTTCTTTCTTTCTTTCTTTCTTTCTTTTTTTGAACACACACAGAATAAATGGACATACAATTCACACAGAGCGCTTGTGAAGACACAGAAGCTAGTGGTCCGGGCATGCTTTATAGCTTCATGGTCGATGACGTCACCCGCCCGTGATGTATCGTCCCGCTATTGGACTGATTACACAAGTGCTTCATGACATGGCATGCAGAGGCGTCCCCCCTAGCGTTTCGACGCAGCTCGAAGTTCCCTCGAGAAAGGGAACTGCTATCATCAGACCACTTCTTAAAAAAAACTTTAGACCCAGATGTTATTAACAACTACAGGCCCATCTCCAACCTCCCATACCTCTCTACTGTGCTGGAAAAAGTTGTTACTGCAGAGCTTCAGGTCCATTTGGAGCAAAACAATCTATATTAGAAATTTCAGTCTGGTTTCCTCTCAGGACACAGAACAGAAACAGCTTTGGTCAGGGTCACAAATGATCTACTGATCGGCAGATGCTGGATCCCCATCCCTTTCTTATCCTCCTGGACTTAACTGCAGCTTTCGATACAGTTGATCATAACATCCTTCTTCACCATTTACATTCCACCATCGGTCTCTCTGACTCGGTCCACAACTGGTTTTCTTCTTATCGCACTGGGAGAACTGAATATGTTGCATTGGGAGAAGCTAAATCCCTGTCACACAATGTCACCTGCAGTGTCCCTTAAGGCTCAGTGCTAGGCCACACCCTGTTCATTCTCTACATGCTCCCCCTTGGCTGTCTCATCAGCCGGCATGGGATTTCTTTTCACTGCTATGCTGATGACACTCAACTCAACAAGTTAATCTCCCTCTGCTGACCTCAAAGCATCCACTTTGATCACTTGCCTGGATGAGATAAAGGCGTGGATGAAGCAAAACTTTCTGCTGCTAAACAGCTCCAAGACTGAAGCTATCCTAGTCGGCATTCCACTTCAGGTCCGGAAGTCAGTTATCACCAGCATTGCTTTCTCTGATCAGGTCATTCCACTTTCCACATTAGTCACCAATCTGGGGGTCAGAATGGAATCGCAGCTTACTTTTGAAGCTCACATCAAACACCTGTGTAAGACCTCCTTCTTCCACCTCAGAAACATTGCCAAATTTCGTCCCATACTAACACTGGCAGATGATGAGAAGCCTGTCCACGCCTTTATCTCCTCCAGGCTGGACTACTGCAATAAGCTCCTTATCGGAGTAAGTTTTAAAATATTGTATTTATTTCTTCTGGAGAGTTGGTAGGCTTCCCTGCTGCGTCCTTAAAGGGGTACTTCAGGGCTGGGAAGATGAATCTGTATTTAAACTGGGTCATCAATGTAATAGAAATGTGAAATTATTTCTAAATTTGGTGCCTTCTAGACTGAGAAAAGACAGAAAATGTATTTTTGTCTCATGGGGATGAAAGACTACAATTCCCAGAATGCTTCTCTGCCCTCTGAGGCCATTACCAAAGCCACCAACTTGATTACTGTGACTGAATTGGAGAAGACACTACAATTTAAAACTGAACTTTTACAATTAAAAGTCTGTTCATTATAATGAGTGAGTCACCACGCGAGTATCACAGCACTGAGCACTAACTGCAGGAGTCACATAAATGAGCTAATGAGCTCTTGTGATGAGAGCTGAGGTAATCGCGACTACACTCGCGGCATACATTCACAACGCGAGTTCAGTCTGGCGTGTTTCAGTTTATGCCTTTGCAAGCTTAACTTTCATAGAAATAATTTGAGAAGTTAAAAGACTTACATTGCTCACCATAGCTCCGTTTAAATGAGTGCCTGTAGCTGCCAGCTGAGCTCTGAGTGTAATCTCCCACCCCCCATGCGCAAGTTCAAAACATGCGGAAATAGCTCCCTCTGCTGGCTGTAGTCTTTAGCCTTTGGCCAAACAGAATTTTTCCAGAAATAAAATGCATAAATATCTTGTCTCAGGGGGTATGAGGGGGGAAAGCACAATCATTTGAATATACTTCAGGGTTTCTACTGGTACAAAGCCATATGCTAATCACTGAAGTAACCCTTTAATAGTTGCAATTGTTACTTTTTTCTGTACCAATTGCAACTATTAAGCTTAATACTGTTTCTTTTAATCTGATTGGGCAAATATTTACTGGATTTGTTACTATGATGGTAGGTTTTTTTACGGAGTCTATGAATTAGAAATTGAGTTTTTTTATTTAGGATTCCGTTAAGCAGGATTTTTTTTTTCTTAATTCATTATTACAGTTACAGTATTACAGTATATACAGTATAACAGTTGGGTTATTTGCATGTATTATTTCAAGTTATTTTGTTTTATTTTCTAGTCAGAGTTATTCTTGCTTTTCTAATATAATGAGTAATGAAGCTGATAACTTTGCTGAGTCGTTTATTTCTAGGAAGGATGTCCACTCTCTTTTAAGATAACTTTCGAACTCTGGGTCTTTCAGGAGTGATATGTTAAAGTGCCATCTACCAATCCGTTTATGTAAATTAGCTGGATTCCATATGAATGTTACTGGTGCATGGTCACTGATGTTGATGGAATGGATTTTGTGATCAGAGATATTTGGTATAATTAAACTACTAGTTAGGAAAAAGTATATGCGGGAGTAGCTATGATGGACTGGTGAGTAAAATATATTCTCTGTCAGTTGGATGCTGTAACCTCTAACCATCACCACGGCCAAAATCTCTCATGGACTGTATTATTGTGTCAGTGGATTGCCAGTGTCTTTTATTACTTGTGAATCTGTCAAGTGATGCGTCAATTACGGTGTTAAAATCGCCTTCTACAATTACTGGGCCGTTGGAAAAAATTGAAATGGAAAAAAGCAGGGTTATTTGAATTTGGGCCGTAAATGTTGGCAATTGTTACCGGGTTATTGTTAATTGTTATGTTTATGATCATAAAGCTTAGCCCCGCCCTCAACATTTTTACGTCGGGCAGTTCGGTCTGGCCTTGCTCCATAGAGGAGTAAATATCCCCGAACAGAAACTTTTCAGACCAATGAAATCATCAGGGCGAGTTTTAGACGATGACAGACAGATGATCAACAGTAACGTAATCATGCACGTCATCAAAGGGGCTTGGATTATATTTGTTTGAATCCTAAACGGAGAGCTTGCTTGTATATGCATTCACCATCACAATTTCTGTTCCAGGATGTTCCAGGTTATGAATTTGAGTTGAAAATTGAGCTTATATTTCTATACTGGTGTATATATGTAAATTAATTATGCCAAAAAAAAAAAAGACAAACATAAGCATTTACACCATAGCACATGAAACAAAACAAAAAACACAGAGTTTGAAAAACATAGGTGACTGAGGTGCATACTTGTATAGCTTGTGCAGCGAAACATAGGTGCATTATATTATAAATACAAGAAATTTGTAATGGCTGGAATGATTGTTGAGGGAAGGGTTAGTAGAGCCAGGAAGTGATTTCCTTGTCTTCGAATAACTGTCCATCAAAGTACTATTTGTCCGCTGTAAGTATTGCTCTTTTGCCTTCTTTTATCATTTGCTTGCGGATGGGGATTAGCTATTTACGTCTATGGATGATTTATTGTGGAAACTGGTTCGATAAGTCTGTGTCCTTTAACTATTTGCCCTGCCGATGAACCAATTATTTTTGTTTAAAATGTTCGAATTTAACAATGATTGGTCGGGGTCGGGTGGCGTTACTGATAAGGCTGTGTATTGCCAAGAATCTGGCGATACAATACGTAAAATGTTACAGGGGATACGATACGATATATTTCGATATTGTAAGAAAAAAATTAATATTTTTTTTAGAAAGATTCATTTAATAGAATAAAGAACACAACCATGTGCATAAAACATGACAAGTAACTGTTTTATTTAATTAATACAGTATCATATCACTATTTTGTGCAATCTAAGTAAAGGGAAATAGTAAAGTGACTGCAGGATTCTTTATGTGTACATGTTTTAAAGGTTCACAGTATAGCAGTTTTCAATTTCTAAACTATTTAGCAACAGATAGTGCATAGTTAATTCATTCCATGACTGAATTACTGTTTGTTTTATATTTAATACTGTAAAACTGTTTTCTTTAACGCAGTCTATTGTATAAAGTGCCATTTCAAGTAGGCTACTGAATTGCACTGAGCTGGTGCATCCATATCCACATCACTATAATCAGATGCTTTCGTTCTGCTGCCACCGCTGTCACTTTTGGAGTGTTTATTTTGTTACTGAGAGGAAAATGTGCTATATTCTATCAAAACACTTCTCAGCAACGCAGAAGACGTCAGGATGTTAAGCAAGCTCTCTGATTGAATGTTTCCCGTGTACTGGATTTTAACTTGGCCCATTTTGCAAACAAAATGACTTGTCGATTTCCTTAGTGGCTTCTTTGTAGCTGAAGCCAAAATGAGTCCACACTTCAGCTCTGTTAACCATGGGAGCGGAATAATTATATTGTCTTGTGAGGTTTGCTAATGCTAATGAACACACACACACACACACATTTACCTTGCGCTTCTCCGGCTCCGCGCGTCAGTTACGTTCTAAAATAACACTGCCATCTAGCGGTTGGGTTGTACCTGTGGTTTAATTCGAACACAAAACCACGAATCTTGGATGTAAATAAATAAATATATAAATATCGATACAGTGGGGTTTTTTTTTCTAAACAGTGAACATGGTAAAAAGCGATGTTGTTGACAGTTTCTGTTGGAAGTTTGAGCTGTTTCACCATAAAATCTTTGACTGCTTTCTTGGGTTCATCAGTGGGTGGTTCAGCGATGGCAGTGAAAATCAGGTTGTCCCTCATGCTGCGTGCTTGTAAGTCCAAAATGGTTTCTTTCATCATTTTATTTTTGAAGGTGATGGAGGCGATCTGGAGTGGTAACAGTAGGGTTGTAACAGAGTTCTGGAGCGAACTGTTTTCATGTGTGAGCGTGTCGATTTGTTTTTGGCTGTATTCCAGACTGTGGCGGAGTTGTTGAAATTCTTTTGTGCAGTACTTCTATTAATGCGAATCTTGCGTCCAGCCCAGATAGTTTATTGTCTATGGATGTAAGTATTTTGCTTACCTCAGGACAGCATGGAATGTGGGTGAGGAAGATGAGTTGGATGAAGCAGGTGAGCCCGATATGCGGGGTTTTTTTTGCTTTTTGAGAGCATCCCATGATACAGAGTCTATTGTAGCATTCGTCAATGTAGTCTTCTAGATTATCATAGTCTGAGTTGTAATCAAGTTTATTGTGTTTGTGGGAGGTGAAGTGAACAAACAAATAAACAAACGAGGGAAGTCTAGCAGCAATGTGCTGCCATGTTCAATCACGCACCTTCTCGCAAGAGTGTAGTGTTCACAGAGCCATCTAGCGTTCACAGAGCCCCTCTAGTGTTGAGGCAAAAACTACAACTTTATTCAGCATTGTCTACTCTTCCTTGTTTGTGTTCAATCCTCAAATAAAGATTCAAACGGTTATGAATAAGTGAATCTATCAATGATTCAGATCACCAGTGTCACGTGGTTTCAGCAGTTTGGCATGCGATTTGAATCATTGATCGATTCACTGATTCACAACCGTTTGAATCTTTATTTGAAGTTTGAACACAAACAAGGAAGAGAAGACAATACTGAATAAAGTCATAATTTTTTGTTATTTTTTTGACAAAAATGTATTTTCGATGCTTAAAGAGATTCTAATTTACCAACTGATGTCACATATGGACTACTTTGTGATGTCTTTATTACATTTCTGGACATGGACAGTAAAGATGAACGGAGGTCTTACAGGTGTGGAACGACATTAGGGTGAGTCATTAATGATATCAATTTGATTTTTGGGTGAACTAACGCTTTAAGGCCTTGCTGATGTTAAATTGTAAAGAACTACAGAGTTATCGTTGAAGGGCGTGTCTGTGGTGGCCTGACAAATTCTGATGTTTTCCCAGCCAACACACCCATGTGGGGCCCAAAGGGGTTGCACATGGGCTGATATTTGGGGCCCACCTGAGCTACCCAACTGGGACCCAGCTAATTTTGTCCTCAGTTTCCATGGAGGCCCTACATGGGTAAGCCCAGATGGGTTGATGATGGGTCTCTTGATGGGCTCATACTGAGCCCACATGGTTAACCCAGGTAGCACCCATTTGGGGCCTGCATGGGTCTGCCCATAAGGGTTAATGATGGGTCTCTTTATGGGCTCATACCAGGCTGATATGGGTAACCCAGGTCGCACCCATTTGGGGCCTACATGGGTCTGGCCATATGGGTTAATGACTGGACCCAGATAGGTTTTATGTAGGGCTCTTATGGGCTACAATGGGTATATATAGATGGGCTAGCATAGTTTCTGTATGAGTTATCTTATAGTGAACCCCGTAATACAAACATTACAGGTAATCCTCTAAACCAGTGGTTTTCAAACCTGTCCTAGAGGACTGCCAGTCCTGCAAATTTTGTATGTCTCCCTTATTCGACACACCAATTTAGTTCTTGCAGTCTCTACTAATGAGCTGATGAGTTGAATCAGTTGTGATAAATGAGGGAGACACAGGGCTGATGGTCCTCCAGGACAGGTTTGAAAACTACTGCTCTAAACTACACTAAAATGTTAAAGTTAATCAACAGAAACCAGTAGCTCATGCTATACTTTATCATGCAAGGGTTCTTTAGAATAATTTGAAAACGGCTAAATTACAGTTACAACTTTATTTGACAAAAGTACCACAAAAAAGTAGAGCTCTGACAGACATAATTTGACAAAACTTGTATTGTTTATATATGTACATCTGTACACTTAAAGTTTATGTATTTCACAAACAAAAATATAAAAACAGTGCAGCTCCTCACCCCCCCCATAATCGCTCGCCCAAAAGAATAAAATTCAAAATAATCAACCATTGTGTCACTTTTTTTTTTTTATTCTCTTTTTCACATTTAAAGCTTTTTGGTGCCCCACATCCAGTTGATCTTGATGGCATGGTCTGTAGGGTCAGACAAAAACAGATGGCGACGAAACGACACAAACTGCAAAAGAATTAAGGTGAAGATTTAAGTGCCCACTTAATAAGAATCACAAGTGGATGTATTGTTAAAAAATAAAAATAAAAATAAAATAAATTCGGTCATGGTTATGGTTTCAAACCTGTCTTGGCGTACCACCAGCCCTGCAGATTTTGTACGTCTCACTATAGCTGACACACCCAGGTTTTGAAATCTCTACTAATGAGCTCATGAGTTGAATCAGGTGTGATTGATGATGGAGACATACAAAATGTGTTAAGTATAAAGTAAAGATCCTGGTGTAACCTATTAACAATGACTCAGTATTACCTAACCCTGCAGAAGACATTCCAACTTATTTGGAACATTATTCTAAAGCCATTACTAATCGGAAACTAGTGGTTCTGTGGTCTCTAGTGGTAAATTTTGATTAGATTAAAGTCACATTAATTGTGTTCAAGTGTCAAAATAACAATACATTTTTTTCAAGGGTGCATATTTGTGTACTATCTACCCATGTAATCAACCTTTGGAATTGACTGTGTTTGCACTTGTCTTGACTGTGAATGAATTAGACCACTGAATAGCCCATTTTCCACCCATGTTCTCATTTCCCATTAGTGAACCAACTAGGTCCCACATGAGGAGCCCAGCTGGGTTTGCCCATGTGGGACTTACTTGGTTTACCCAAGTGGGCCCCAGATAAGATGCCCATTTTGAGCCCATTCCCACTCTGTACCCCTGTAGCCCATGTTTAATCCATGTGGGCCCCACATACACGTGTTGGCTGGGTTGCTATAAGACTGGAAGCTGTTTTAAGTCAGGCATACAATGTCGAGTCTGCCCCAAACTATACATGTTTTATTATAGTCCTGGCCTGAAGACATCTACATGTCATTATTCAGTTAGTCATAGTGCCACCTATATTATCATACATATTCCATAAAGTACCAAACATGCTAGAAACAGATTAAATCATGCAACACTTGGCTAAGCGGTAAGCACTAATGTATGCAATTAACTTAGGAAGTATTTGTAACTCAGGCATACAATGTCCGATCTGCCCCAAACTTCACATTTAATAATAGTCGGTACCTGAAGACATCTACCTGCAATATTCAGTTATAGTCAAAGCACCACTTGCTGGTAGAAAGAAGTGTGGCACATAAAAATAACTATTTCTCCAATATTTACCCGCTTAAACGCATCTTGCTCACTATTCACTTTTTCCTAAGGAAACCGGGTATCGGTGTTCCTGGGTGCGAGGGCCCTTTCGTCGCTGCTTGCAGCTTTTCTGTTCTTTATATTTTTGTGATATATAGTTCACAAACTCCTGTTTCACATCTTTGTGTGTGCTATGAGTGTGCACACCATAAAATGTTTATAGACTTAACCATTAACTCTTATTTATTGGTATGTTGCAAGATTTAATTCTATTTATAAATGAATTTTTATATGTATATATTTATTCATCAACTCAATGGCAGCATCTCATTTGTGCTTTTCATGGAACAGGGTTACAGTCAAGTACATTGAGACAATTCTGTGTGATGGGCGAATAAATTAGAGTTTTATGTATTAAGTTTGGACAATGATGTTTTCACATTTAGAAACACACTCTGTGTTTTTATTGCAGGGCTGAATTAGTTTTAAGTGCTGTATAATGAGAAATGATCACAAGAGAGTGTACTCGCTAACACTTCACTCAAGGTATTCACACAATGCACAAAAACAAATATGGTAATAGACAATAAAATATCTCTCTAATAAGCAGAACATGCAACTGTCTGAGATTTAACAAAAAGTTGTTTTGCTTTAATGAATGTTATCTTTATGAATCTGAACTTTATGGGTTTATGGCATATATATATAAATTGGTGGTGGCTGAGGAGATTCCCCCCTTCTATATGTAAAGCACTTTGGGTGTCTAGAAAAAAGCACTATATAAATGTAATAAATTATATATATATATATATATATATATATATATATATATATATATATATATATATATATATATATATATATATATATATATATAACCTCTTCTTATTTAATTGTGTGTTGCAAAATTTATTTATAAATAATTATAAATATATATATTTATATATTTATTTATCAATGTTGCTTCAAATAAAGTGAACCTGGTTGGTTGGGTTTCCATTTGTTATGGGGAAATTCCATTGACATAATGGTTTTTATATTGTGCAAACTGCCTATTCTAGCCCCTAACCCTACTTCTACCTCACACAACCCTCATAGAAAATGCATTTGTAATACATTGTAATAGAAAAGTTATAAGCTGTGTTCCTCATGGAGACCAAAAAGAAAATATGCCCACAAGGGATAAAAAATATTAGTATTACTATCTTTGAGGGGACATTTGGTCCTTGCAGGGTTTACCGGGACCACACACACACGCACACACACACACACACACACACGCATACGCGCACACACACATACACACACACACACACACACACACAAACTAACACAACTTAACACACTACCCCAGTCTGGACAGTTTGTAGTCTTGAAACCTAAGGGACCGGGAAAACACTTTATTTGCAATTTCCTCTTTTTTTCTTTTTTTTTTTTTTTCGAATTTACATCTACACTGTGCTTGTACACACAAAGACACACACAAACACATTCCAGCAGGATACTATAAATAGAAAGTTAGAATGTACCTATATGTGATGAAGTGAATGATGATGTGATGAATGTTACTTTTAGCACATAAACTTAGCAGGGTTGTCTTATATATCTGTGTCTGGAATGGTCTCAGGGTCAAAACAATCCAGTGGGTTAGAGGGTTTGCACATGTTAAGCAAACTAACATATATGCATAAAACAGTGATAGTACTTGGCTCAATTCAGCCAAATGCAGTCTGTGTCTCAGATTCTTTGACCATGCATCTAAATGTTAGTGCTGCTTGTTTCTTCAGTAGAACACAAATTAAATTCTAATTAGACCCCATTGACATCCATTATACAAGCAATCGTTGGAGTTAAAAATCTTAATTTGTTCTCTACTGAAGAAACAAACACACTTACATCTTGGATGCCCTGGGGGTAAGCAGATGAACATCAAATTTTAAATTTTGGGTGAATTATCCCTTAAATGTAATTTACAGGTTTTTTGGGGGTTTTTTTACGATTGCTTACACACTAAAATTTAAATGAACACACAGTTAGTGAAACCTGACACTCAAGGAACAAAACCTCAGCCCATACCTGCACAACTATAAGCACATTTTCAGCTTCACACTTTTTGCAAAACGCTTACAGACAGTGTTTTGCAAAACGCTACACATAGTGTTTTGCAAAATACTAAACACACTTCTCTAAATTAGACACAAAAATCTAACATGATGCCACTTCTTTGCCATATCAAGGCAATGCTTTATATAATACCACCACACCTATTAACCAGTTCATCAAACACATCCATCAAGTGTGTAGACACTTAGGTG
The DNA here is from genome assembly GCF_024679245.1 of Pseudorasbora parva. Classification (NCBI taxonomy): domain Eukaryota; kingdom Metazoa; phylum Chordata; class Actinopteri; order Cypriniformes; family Gobionidae; genus Pseudorasbora; species Pseudorasbora parva. Next base: position 18,241,181 of record NC_090187.1, read on the forward strand.
CTTAACTGTAAACTCAACAATCAGGTGTAAGCACTTTGAAAATGGCAACAGATGACTTTACCTCAGTCTTCAACAAAAATGGAAGACAATAGCACTATTTGCACGGGATTAGTATTATTTAGGGACCCCTGTGATTTAGAAATTACTCCCCCACATCTGTTTTGCATGGCGCATTCGCACAGGATAAGCAAAGCCTGTTATTTTACTCGAATTTACTGACTTCTCCCGGATATGATGTCAAGACTTCGTTATAGATATAGCTGTATGAAATCATAAACAAGCATCGATATGGTTTTGATTATTTTATAGTAATAAATAAACAATTTCGTTCAGTTAGATAACAGACGCCATGAACTGAGCACAGAACAGCAGCAGGAGTCAGATTTAATTTATCACGAGTGAGAAGCTGACACACGGCGGATGATTCAGTTACAATGCTAAATGTAAAAGCGCCCATTTAAACGAGTTTTTCATTGTACTGTTCTGTTCTGTTTTTCATTAAGAATAGTGATGTTTATATTAAACATACCATTCAATCAGTTTACTCCCAAATTGATACTCATTCTGAAGTGAAAGTATAATCCGTGCGGCTGAACGGGAATTCATATCGGTGTGCATTATGAATGCAGCCTCCATTCTTCGTGAAAGATAAAGATAGAAATGCTCACAGGAAGAAAAAAAACCTTGCAAAAATTATAAACGATCCGCCTAATCCAGGCCAAATCACAGAGATGTCGATTCGCACGGGACTATTATCACAGGATCTCGGCGTTCAGCAAAATTTGGTAGGTAATTTTTTGGGGGTATTTTTACTTTGCAAATTACAGACATGGCCGATTCGCACGGGGTTACAGATAACATCATGTTCTAAACCTAACCTTATAGTCAAAACCTAACCTTACCTAACCTTCAACCTTGTAAATTGAAATAGAAATATATATCCCTTGTATTTTATTCATTGGTACTGAGAAACAGCTGATCGAAGCTGTGCAAAAATATAAATTGCAACTGATTCCCATCTAGGAATTGTTCAGGTGTTGATGTTCTTTTAAACACATGAACAAAATGGCATAGAGTAAAAGAGGGCCTATTTAGGCTAATCTTGTGTGAAAAAACAACAACACAAAGAAATAGGGCTGAAACGATTCATTGAGTAACTCGAGTTAATTGAATTTAAAAAATCCTCGAGGCAAAATCATCCTCCTTGACGCTTCGTTTAGTCCATTTAACTACACACGGATGTTGAAGAAATAAAATTTTTTGTGTAAGGACTCGGAGTATGCGCGGATTACGGTTATATCCGGGGTTCAGGTGGGTAAACATCCCAAAAATTGCGGGAGGATGAGAGAAAGTGTGATGATTTGAATAAAGACGCAGAACTCTCATTTCACGGTAAAACGCAATAAATGCGTGTCGTTCTTTAACTTTCAGTTTCAGCTCATGTCGAGGTCAAAGACCGCAATGCGAGAGAGAGCGGCATCAGCACTGGCAATATAACTTAGTCTCACTATTTTTAAATAAAGACAACTGTGTGTTGAGCTTCAGGATGTGACGCTGAACATTTAAGTTTAATTTGCGCCAGTTCACGTGTCAGCTGAGGAGATACGAGCAACTCGAATGTGATGGAGTTTGCAGCTTTGCACATGGATCACTGTCATTGTGATGTGTGTGAAATCTTTAATGAGACTTTATATACTTGATAATATCTTCGAAATACACCATTAAAATGTTCTCAATGGTGCAACAAACCTCAGAAGCTGTAACGTGTGTGTGTGTGTGTGTGTGTGTGTGTGTGTGTGTGTGTGTGTGTGTGTGTGTGTGTGTGTGTGTGTGTGTGTGTGTGTGTGTGTGTGTGTGTGTGTGTCTTTGTGATGAGCAGCCCTTGTGCTTTCAGAGCTGCATGCTTTCATTGATTTGTGTAATTTAAATATCACACTTTAATCATATGTATGGCTACTAACTTAATAAAACAAGATGTGTTACAATGATGAATAATTAGCTCAAAATGTAGATTTATGGCCTGTGTGATGTAGCTTACTTTATCTGAATTAAATACAAACTTATCTCTCACGTTTGCTCATGCTCCAGCTGTTACTCCTCCATGTGAGGTTGTTTAGGTTAAGAAATGTAATTTCGCCAAATACATTTTTTTTTAAAGCAAACTACTTCAATGTAGCTAATATGTGACGATAATATCGCGCGCGGGTGGATGGTTTGTTTAGCTGATTCAGTGATCTTAGAGCTGATCCGCGCATCTCTTGTTCTTATTTCAAGTTAGCCTGTCTAATAGTTTGTGCTTCTTACAAAAGCCACAAAGCTTTCAGAAGACAGTAAAGGCTTATGTCATGCCTGAGCTGAAGCTGAAACATGAAAGTTAAGTTGCACAACATAAATGCAATGTTTAGGTATTATTGTTATTTATATTACTATTATTTTGGTTTATTGGTTGCAGGTTTAGTTTTAGACTGAACTATGTTTACCTTTTTTTAAGTAATTTGAAATAGATTTTTATATAATATAGTATGGTAATTGTATGCATTAAAATTGTTTAGTTTCACAGTTATTAATCTATGCAATTTCAGCAATAAAACTTATTTTTTTCTAAAAAGAAAACAAATAAGATGTTAATTTTAAGATACCCGTCTTATTTTCTCTTATATATTTAGTATTGCTCTTTAATAAAGGGAAAAGTAATTATTAATCGATTAATCGACCGATTAAGTGCTAGATTAATCGATTACAAAGAGAATCGATAGATGCAGCCCTACAAAGAAAGTAAGAAAAATACCTGCATGAGGTAGGGGTATGTGTAAAGATTTTGTGCAATTCCATCTGGTGTTAGTGTTTTTATGGCATTGTGTTATGATTGACTAAATGTTCCGGTTGGAAGCGTAGAGTAGTGTATCGTGATAGTGTATTATTGTATTTTGAAAACGTCTCTGTTACGTATGTAACCCTCGTTCCCTGAAGGAGGGAACGGAGACGTACGTCAAAACTGACCGATGAATTGGGATCTGATTTCAGAGACCAATCTACTTCAAGTGTTAAAAAGGAGCCAATGCAGATTGGCATGTGATCCACGCATTCCACACTCCGCCCCATGGCGCGGTTATAAATAAGTAAGTGGAATGGGAGATCATTGCTTTTTTCTGCTGAGGAGCCGAATTTGTGACTCGGCCTCCTAGCAGAAGCACAGCACCTTGCGATGAGGCGTACATCTCAGTTCCCTCCTTTTGGGTATGAGGGTAACATACGTAACCGAGACGTTCCCTTTCAGTCGGTCACGTTCGGCGTACGTTGGAACTGACCGATGAATTGGGATCCCTACCAAAACGCCAGGAGGCTGGCCCTGCCTTACTGACTGCTCTGCCACGCCCACCTTGGGACTCGGCCATGGAGTCAGTGTTGAAGTGGTCTTAAATGAAGCAATCCGAGCTGTGTTACCGTGGCTGCAGATGCCATATTCCCCAGGAGCCTCTGAAAAGAATGAATGAATTCAAGTAGTTCAACACCAACGGGACTTGCTCCTCTGTGAGGCGTGCAGTCTGGCTGACCGAATCCATCTCCATACCGAAGTAAGAGCATAGGACAGAGTTTGCTCTTCTCTTGGTTGACCTAATGGGTTAGGGTAATCTTTACACAAGGCTGAGGTGACTGAGCACCATGTCCCTGTGTTCGCGCAACTGCTCCCGAGACTGGGCGAGTATGAGACAGTCGTCGAGATATTTGAATGCCGCATTCTCTGGGTGCAACAATGGCTGCCTCCGCTACTTTTGTGAAGACGCGAGGTGAGAGTGATCTGGCCCGACTTTGGTGTGTGTCCGAACACAATTCGGACCTGAGTGTTGTCTGAGCACCCCTGGTTTGGACAGAGTGTGGGTGAGAAGGCCTAGAGGCGTCCTCGGTGCTCACTCTGCTGCCCGCTGCCCGGAGGCAGGGAGGTGGAACACTCAGACCTGACTTGGAAGGCTCGGAGGCCGTCCGGAGTGTTGTCTGAGTATTCCAGGGTGTGTCAGAGTGTGGGTAAGAAGGCCTGGAGGCATTCTCGGTGCCCACACTGCTGCCCACTGGCGAGGGGAGGGGAGGAAAGAAGCGGCAAGGCCCGGGGCATCGCACATTGCCCACTTGACCCTCTTGGGGCCCAGGGAGAGAGGAAACTGCTCTTTTATTGAAAATGTCGGAGAGCCAGCGGCAGAGACGTTAAACCAGTCAGGGCCACCCGGTCCTCCTCTGGGGGGGTGGGGGAGGGATGCAAACATCAACTCCCCCAGAGCAGCTCCTGTTCTCCCTGGACTGCAAATTTTAGGGCCATTAACCCTTGTGCTTGCCTGCCAGTTAGCGGTATCTTGGACGGGTTGGACACCCCCCTTGCGTCTGGCACCCAGCTTCTCCAGTGGAGGCTGCTGCTCGGCTTTAGCAGGGTGGAGGCGGACTCGGGGATGCCCTCGGCGACAAGCTGGCAGAGGCGCTGTGACTGATGGTAGATACTGTGTAGATTATTCTGCTTTCACAGATCTAATAAACACATGTAGTTTTTATGCTGTTTATGTTCACAGACATTACCAACTTTGTGAACTTTGTGTGTTTTTGACACACAATAACACATGAACACATGTTATACTCACGGGACGCTCTGTCTGACATCAAGCTTTTTGTGCGTGTTCTTCAGATGTGTGCGCTCAAAACACCATACATCAGAAGTTTAGACTGATATGGCTTTAAAACGCATTCAGATAATAAACTTTCATGATGATGAAGAACTGCAATGTCAGTTGAGCATTAGCATGATAGAGAATAATGAAAAACATCAAAAGATCAAAAAGATGTTTTGTTAGATTTAGCAGAGTATCCTAGCCTGAAGCATGAACTGTAGAGCGCCCTCTTCTGGAAGGCTGGGTGGGGAGCAGTAGCTAATTTGCATTTAAAGATACATGCATGAAAACAGCATGTGCATCAAATGCTCAGCTGATAAATGCACAATTTTGCACTTCATGTACAACAGTGGCGGAGCCAGAAGGGTGTCCATGGTGGCACCCCTGACACCTGACTGGCCACCCTGGGTGCCATCCCAAAATTTAGTTCGCTATTTTCATTTCACCTAAAAAAGCATCTATGTTGACGTGCAGAGGCGCTGCACATTGTTGATGCTATTAACGTTGAATATTAAGAGAATATTAACATAAGATACAAAAACAGATGGGGGTCACGCACAAAGGCAGAGTTGTTCAAGATCCCGTAGCGCCATTCACGTGACTTTCCATTAAATGGCAATTTGTCTCAAAACTTTTTAATGTAGAATAACTTCACCCTAGGCTGGAAGATTGTGGGAGACTTTTTCCGTCCATGTTTATGATTAATTATTAATGGTTAAGATAGTTAAGATAGACTGCGCTTTTTTGTTTCCGTTTGTGCAGTTCTCACAGCAAAACACATCGACACCACTTTTTACATTCTTGAAGTTAACTTTTTTGGCCTTTATGTTATGTTGACTAGATTCACTGTTTTGCATAGCCACCTTGAACATGAGAAAGTGACGTGTCTGGCATGTGGCTCTTCATCAACAGCACAAACACAGAGAGCGCGTCTTGAGCTTGAACGGACATAAAGCTATAAAATAGCGAATATCCTCAACGGCCATAGGACTGTGCCATCGATCTGCTTCGTGGTGAGCCAGTGCCCAAGGGGAAGATCTAATAATAATAATAATAATAATAATTCATTACATTTATATAGCGCTTTTCTAGACACCCAAAGCGCTTTACATATAGAAGGGGGGAATCTCCTCTGCCACCACCAATGTGCAGCATCCCCCTGGATGATGCGTCGGCAGCAGGGGCGTAGCCATCTTTTCAGAAGTGAGGGGGACAGAAATGTCACCCCCCCCCCCCCTTTTTTTTTTTGGACCAATATAATTTATCACATCTCTTGCTTTTAATTGGGCAAGATATCAAATACACTGCTGAACAATAACCACTAATTAATATCTATAATATTATTCTCCTATTTTTTATGCCAATTTTATGATTGGTTTATATACAACAAACAATTGTGCATTAAGACTCCATAGATTTTATGCAATGTAAAAATATATAGATATATTCTGATGTAAACCATGCTGTTCTCCATGTGAAGATATAGTAAAGTGTCATTTATTCCTGTGATCAAAGCTGAATTTATCATCATTCCTCCAGTCTTCAGTGTCACATGATCCTTCGCTAATCATTCTCAGATGAGGATCTGATGATCAACACACATTTATGATTATTATCAGTTTTGCTGCTCAAGGTGCTGCTTAATTTTTGTGGAAACCATCTAAACATTTGTGGTAAAATTAAAAAAGAGAGAAATTAATACTTTTATTGATCAGGCATGCATTAAATTGATCACAAGTGATAATTTAATATTAAAAAAGATAATGTATTTAATAAATGCAAATAAATGCTGTCCATTGAACTTTCTATTCATTAAAGAATCCTGAAAAATAACATGTAGGCTATCGTGGTTTCCACAACATTTTTAAGCAGCACAACTGTTTTCAACACAGATAATAATTATAAATGTTTCTTGATTATAAAATTATTTTTTATATCTTATATCTTGATTATATCTTGATTATTATATCTTGGTTATAACGATTAGTGAAGGATCTTGTGACACTGAAGACTGGAGTAATGATTATAAATTCAGCTTTGATCACAGGAATAAATTACTATATTTATTCACATAGAAAAAAAGCTGTTTTAAAATTTGTAATAATATTTCAAAATAGTACTGTTTTAACTATTTTTGATTACATAAATGCAGCCTTGGTGAGCAGAAGATACTAAACATTAAAAGCTGCATTATCATATAGGCTACTTTATTGTCAATAAATAGCCTACATTGAGATGACTTGAAAAACACACATAAAGCATATATTGTCGCAATCGTCTGATTGTCGTCGTCACGTTTCATCACTCATAACGATTGTTTTCCTTCAGCTCAGCTACAGCTCCAGAGGTATAGGCTACCTCTACGAATCCGCTTTTGGACTTTCTGTGAGAAAGCGCCCTCCTCATATTCAGATTCGAATAAAATGACAGGTCCTGCATAGATTATTTTTTGTCTCTGAATTTAAATCTTGATGTATTCACTTTGGTTTCTATGTAAATACATTTGCCCGTGACCTCAAGAAGCGCGCTCTCAACCGAGATTAGAGAAAGCTGTTTTTTAGCGTCCCTGTTAACTTGCCCGCCCTCGCGCAGGTTCGAATCCCGCTCGGAGCGGGTCGACTAGGATCGGTGAGACCCAGTAAAAGTGGGGGGGACGAAAATACATTTTATTAAAAGTGAGGGGGACACGTCCCCCGCGTCCCCCGCGTAATCTACGCCCATGGTCGGCAGCCAGTTTGCGCCAGAACGCCCACCGCACACCAGCTGATTGGTGGAGAGGAGACAGAGTGATTAAGCCAATCAGGATATGGGGATTATTAGGAGGCCATGATGGACAGAGGCCAATGGGCAAATTTGACCAGGATGCCGGGGTTACACCCCTACTCTTTATCAAAGGATATCCTGGGATTTTTAACGACCACAGAGAGTCGGGACCTCGGTTTAACGTCTCATCCAAAGGACGGTACTCTTTGACAGTATAGTGTCCCCATCACTATACTGGGGCATTAGGGTTGGCCCCTGCTTGCCTCACTAATACCTCTACCAGCAGCAACCTGGTTTTCCCATTTGGTCTCCCATCCAGGTACTGACCAGGCTCAGCCCTGCTTAGCTTCAGTGGGAAACCAGTCTTGGGCTACAGGGTGAAATGGCTGCTGGCAAATCTATTCCTTGTCTCTACCGGAGGAGAAGACCATGGAGGAATACATCCAGGAGGCACTTGACCAGGGCTACATTTGACAGTCCACATCCCCTGCGGCATCCAGCTTCTTCTTCGTGGCAAAGAAGGACAGAGGCTTGAGGCCCTGCATCGACTACCGGGCGTTAAACAAGATTACCGTGAGATTCCATTATCCCCTTCCCCTCGAACCGATCATGCTGGAACATCTCTGTGGTGCCACTAACTTCACCATGTTGGACCTCCACAGCGCATATGAACTCATCCGGATATGTGAGGGGACGAGTGGAAGACCGACTTCATGACGCCCACCGGCCACTACAAATATCTGGTGATGCCTTTAGTGATTTTTACTCAGTTCACAGATGACGTAGTGATTTTCAGATCACGTGTCACTTAAGGTGTGGTTATGAGTGTATCAGATGACCCCTCCCCCCTTTAATACGGGGCACCAGCTAAGAATACTATCTTAACAATATAAGAACACTTGCAAAAGAGCTGTTCAGTAATTCAGAATTAATGTAAATTAGAGGGAGTTGGTCAGCTGATTTATCTGAAGGATTTGTGAGTCTGGACAACCAGTAGAGGCTTTGATCATCAACACAATGAAGACACAGTGTAATAAAATGAATTAAATTTATTAACAATAGATATACAAGAGTAAATACTTCAACGATTAATAATGTTATTAACGGATATGTACTTCTAAAGGATAGTAAACTAATAACCAAAAAGTAATGAATGAAACAATAAAACCAATAAATGATGTGAACACAGAATGGATAAATGCAATGCTGTTGAACAGAATGTAGACTAATGTAATAAACCTATTATTTGTAACAACCTGACCTCAAGTAACTGTTATCTAAACAGGTTAGAAAACATGTGCTGCATGTATAAACGAATGCCAAGGTCTCTAGAAAGAGGTTTGGTAAGTTTATATTTACGTTCCACACAGTCGGGTGATCAGTCCTGGCAGTAGATACGTCTTCCACTGGTTATGCGGGTAGCGTGCAGTGGGAAGGGCGCAGAGTTGCGAGTAGTCTTTGCCACGCTGGGCTGAAGGATGATGAACTCTGGTTGCGCCAAGAGGGTCCTTAAACGTGGACCAGGCAGCTGGGTCAGTCGAATCTTCACAGGGTCCTTTGCAGGCTGGCTGCGTCACTGAGGAGCCGTTTGGGACCGGCAATGTCTGCCAATGCAGAGGTCCTTGGTGGACTGGATGTGCTGCTGGAGGAGTTGTAAAGGTCAGATAAGATCTCTTAAGGAGCGAGCCCTTTTCCAGCTACAGTTTGCCGAAAGCAATATAAAGGTTTTGCTCTCAAAAGCTTAACCTCCACTGTCGTGTAGTCTCTTTCCTTGTCAGGTCAGAAGCTCAAGACGTGGTGTGTCTGTTAGTGTCTCCTTCCCCGTCAGGTCAGAAATGCAGAACGTGGTGTGTCTGTTAGTATCCCCTTCCCCGTCGGGTTAGAAACGCAGAGCGATGGTGTGCCTTTTGTATTTTAAAAGAGGTTTGGTAAAGAAATAATGCATGGGTAAAACATTTAAGACACTGTTTTAACATGCATTATTTCTTTACCAAACCTCTTTTAAAATACAAAAGGCGTCATATGGAACAAATAGAGACCAAACATGATAAGAAACGGCTAAGTCCACGCATTTGTTTATCTGTTAATGGACCTGTCCTGTGGACTGTTGTTTTTACAGTCAATAACCATTAACATAAACTGTACTTTGTGTGAAAATGAGGTGGATGAGTTGCAGTTCATATACATTTAAGACCTCCAAGCATGTGTATGAATGGATTTAGATAGACCTCTGTGGCCTCTCTTTTGCTGCTGCCTCCAGGAGGTCCTGAAGGAATTTTTATGGCAGCAATTGCCTAAACCTTAGGAATGAGTTTGGTGGTTAAAATTAACTTGTAGACCAATGAGAAGTCCTCTCCTTGGTGGTGGTGGGTGCAGAAGGTCCCCCCTTCCTGCCATGTAAGAGGTGTCTGGCAGTTGTCTTGGCATCTTATCTGATGTTGCTGAACATTTGTTTATGTTCATTCACCAAGGGTCCAATCATAGTGTGGCACATCTTCTTCCACACCAGTAGTTAGGGAGGGGCCTTGCCATAAACTGGTCTCTGGAATGCCATCCTAACTGACATTCACTAGAAGAAGGCCATAGTTCATCTCCTATGGCCTTCTTCACAAGGTTCAACTTCTCCATATTCCAGGACTTCATTCATGAGGTGCTTTGGGAGTTCCTCCACAAGTCTTTATTGGTTTACATTGATTACATTCTGATTTACTCCCGGAGCCTGGCCGAACATCGCCGTCACATTGCGGAGGTCCTGCAATGCCTGAGGGAGTACCAGCTCTGTCTCAAAGCTGAGAAGCGGTCCTTCCACAAACCCTCAGTGCAGTTCCTTGGATACAACATGCAGTGGCATCTGGATGACCAAGAGGTAGGTGGAAGCCATCAAGACCTGGCCAACCCCCTCAACCATCAAAGAACTCCAGAGATTCCTAGGTTTCGCTAATTTATAAGGAAGATTCATCCACAACTAGCACTTTGGGATTGTTTTTAACTATGAAAAGGGCTTTACAAATAAAATTTATTATTATTATTATTATTATTAACTACCATATCATCTCCTGTTCACTAACCCAACTCCTGCGTAGTAAGCCCAAGTCTCTGTCCTGGAACCCTGCAGCCACAAAGGCCTTCGAAGATCTGAAGAGAGCCTTCACCACTGCTCCCCTCCTGGTACACCCAGATCCCATGAAGACCTCCGTTGTGGAGGTTGATGTATCCACCACAGGAGTGGGAGCGGTGTTGTCCCCGCAGCAGGGGATTCCAAGTTGACTCCCTCCATGTGCCTACTTCTCCCGTAAGTTCAACCCGGCGGAGGTCAACTACGGCATCAGGAACAGGGAGCTTCTCGCCATCAACTTAGCCCTGGAAGACTGGAGGCATTGGTTGGAGGGGTCACAGCATCCATTCCTGGTTCTAACAGACCACGAGAACCTCGAGTACCTGAGGGATGCCAAACGTCTCAATCCGCGCCAAGCCAGTTGGGCACTCTTTTTCACAAGGTTCAACTTCTCAATTTCCGACCATCCTGGATTCAAGAATGTGAAGGCAGATGCTCTCTCTCGCCTCCACACCTCCGAAGAACAACCCGAGAGGTCCGAGCCAATCCTGCCTGACAAGATTTTCATGAGTCCCATCACCTGGTCTGAGGAAACCCTAACCTTCTCCAATGTCTCCACCAACACCCTAACGGGTTGCCCACCAGGACTTCAGTACATCCCGCGGACACGGCGAACCCCACTGATCCACTCCGCTCACACTTCATTGGGCACTGGCCACCCAGGTGTCAATGAACCCCTCTTGCTGCTACGGGATCGCTTCTGGCCACCCCAACATGGCAGCGGAGGTTAGAAGATACGTGAGAGGGTGCAGGGAGTGTGCCATCTCAAAGAGTCCCAGGCATCTTCCCGCTGGCAAACTCCATCCTCTGCCCGTTCCCAGTCGGCCATGGTCACACCTAGGAGTAGATTTCATAATGGATCTACCAGTGTCTGATGGCTACACTTGTATCCTAGTCGTTGTTGATAGACTTTCCAAGTCATGTCGTCTAATTCCCTAGGGCCTGCCTACGGCCATGGAAACTGCTGAAGGCCACAGTTAATCTCCCGGGTCTGGAAGGCCTTCCTGTCTCTCCTAGGTGTGACCGTAAGCCTCTCCTCTAGTTACCATCCACAGAGCAACGGGCAGACGGAGAGGAAGATCCAGGAGATCAGCCTCTTCCTCCGTACCTTCTGCCATGGCCACCAGAACTCCTGGAACCAGTTACTGGGTTGGGCTGAGTATGCCAAGAACTCCCTTCATCAAGCAACCACCAGACTCACTCCATTCCAGTGCGTACTCGGTTACCAACGACTACTGGTTCTGGGAGAGCGAGAGGGTCTGGGACTCCACGCACCATCAAATCCAGCGAGCCCTGCGCAGATGAAAAATGACAGCGGACCTTCGGCGATCCAGCACCCCCACCTTCCAGCCGGAACAGAAGGTCTGGTTGTCTACGAAGGACATCAGGTTGCATCGGCAATGCAGGAAGCTCAGTCCCAGATTTATTGGCCCCTACTCCATTGACAAGCAGATCAACCCGGTCACATATCAGCTTCAGCTCCCACCTGAATTTAAGATTCACCCCACATTCCACGTTTCCCTGTTAAAGCCTCACTATCCCACTGTTTCTCCCTCCACAGAGCCTAGCATAGCCGACGAGACTCCCCTCCCACTAATCGTGGAAGATGGCACCGCTTATGAGGTCAAGGAGATCTTAGACTCTCAGCGCCGTGGTGGTCTTCTAGAATACCTTGAGGACTGGGAGGGCTACAGTCCAGAGGAACGCTCATGCGTACCTTTACTACGAGTCTGTAGCCATTTTTAAAAAAACATTTTAAGACACATCTTTTCCAATTGCACTTGACCAATACAGAATAGCACTTACTGATCACCGCAGCAACGACCAAAAAGCGCACACTCCTGGATCATATCTACGTCTCTCATCCGGATTTGTGCCTTCAGGCGGGTATGTTACATAGTTATCATAACTATCAGAATCCAGTGTTCTGTATTTTGCGTACGTGAGTTGTTGTTGTAGATGGCTATTGCTGCGCGTTTAGCTAGAATGCCATACAAAACCAACCCATTGGGCCACTGAATCTGCATTAACGACAACAGCTGGGGCAACAGCCTAAGTCCTAATGGGTTGTTATCATAGCTATCAAAATCCAGTGTTCGGCATTTTGCGTACGTGAGTTTTTGTTGTAGATGTCTAAAAAAAAAAAAAAATTGTGTACTGTGCTAATTGAGATTTATAATTGAGATCTGTGCTTCTATTACTCTCCCCTTTTTTGTAAGTCGCTTTGGATAAAAGCATTTAGTCTGCTAAATGATTAAATGTAAATGTAAATGTACCTAGAACTGACATAAAGATACTCGCAGCAGATTAGATTTGCTGTCGCTAGGGTGCGTCTAGATTTCTAGGCTAACAGATTCAGTGATCTATGGATAATGACATGCAGCCAGGAATCGTGTTTTCTTGACATTTTGATGAGCCTGATTTCGACATGATTATTTATAACTGTCAGTTGTCGCATATTTCGAGGGAATCCCGAATATATTATAGACCTATTAATAAAAAATAAATAATAATAATAATATTGCCCAGACAGAGCGCAAAGAGTGCTCCCTTATAATCACTAAAAGCTGTCACTCATTCAATAAATGCGATCTCACAAATTCTGCAATTCTGCACTTCTACACTTATAGACTTATATATACACTTATAGAGACGAGCTTGTTAACTGAACTCAGCACCTGGACAAACACTCGAGTGGTCGTTGGGGTGGCCTGGACAAAATTGGATTCCAAGTTCAACACCTGTGATTGGCCAATTCCGTTGTAGATATCTACAGACATGTCTGTGATTGGCTACATTACTCACCGAGGTGAAAACATCATTTTACGTAATCATAATTTTACGAGTGCAAATACAGATACACACTGGATCATTTGCTAGCTCCTTTTCGCTAATAATATGCTATTATTACGACTTCTTATGGAGGATTACAGATCCTAGACAAGCAGGGCAGCGTTTTCCTCTAAAAGCAGACGCAGCAGCAGGTTGGCAGTGGTTTGAGTGAGAAAATTACACACTATTATCAAGTCCGTCTCAAGCTCGGATCAGCGATGTCCATGGGGTCCAAGCCTCCCCCTATAATTCTCGCCCCCAACCCCCCTCCCCCCGGTGCCGTGCCTGGTTTTGTGTGTTTTCACTGCATTCACGCTGTAAACCAGTGCTCCAGCTCAGTCTTTTTATTTCTCAGTGAGGCGTAATCGCACTCGCTCCAGCTGATGGTGATGTCATGTGCATTCCCTCTATACTCCTGCACCATCTGGTGATGCTGCTTTGCACACTTCCTCATTCTCTCTGCTGTAAACATTGGCAACTCCTGAAACACAAAGCTAATAAATGCACAAATACGATGGCATATGGTTTGTGTGTGTTTTGCATGTGATTTGGTGTATTTTCATATGTATAAAAATGTGTCCAGTAACATGCTAACCAGGTGTAGTGAATAGCTCTATATAAAATGCTAAATAAAACCTTTTATCATCATTCAACATCACTGAATCTCACAGTATGATCGCGATCGGAAGTAAGTACAAACACTCACTGGCTGTTTAAAGGGAGTTTGGAGTTAAAGTGTAATATTAGTCTTTTATTTTGTGTTATGTAGCTTGATGCTAACTGTAGCTCTAATGCACTGTCACGCCAGGAGCTATATTTTATTTCACATAAGGTACCAACAGTATGCTTTTTTTTGTCTGTTGCCCTTAAGACTTCTATAAAAGATAATTGTAGAGAATAAAATAATTACTATAAAAGATTAATGAGAATTAAGTCATTCATGGCAGACGTGTGAAACGTTCATTGAGTGAAAACAATAGACTGTGAATTGAGCAGTTGAAAGACTAATTAGTAGACTGCAAGTATGTGTTTTACAGGCCAATAACATAATGATTAGCATTATTATTGATTATTGTGTTATTTCTTTTTTTTTTTTACAATTACAGCAACAGCACTGAACTGAGCTTTTTAAACACTGTAATTCTCTGGATTTTTTAAAAATACAGTGCAAAGTCTTTTTAACATTAATGCTGTTTCACTTTTTTATTTATAAATACAGCCATATTAACAACAGGCAAAATACATTTATAAAGTCTAATGTTTTCAAATGTAAAACATAAATAAATGAGAGTTATCAACTCCCCATAACTATGAACATAAATATAAGCATTCGTTTTAAACTACAGTTTTAAAAGGTTATATGTGTTTAATAGACTAAAGAGTGAATATTTGCTGGAATATGCAAACATTTTAATGCTATGATATATTTGCGGGTTTGTTTATTTTTCTTACAGAGTCAATCTCATCTAGTACGGTATCAAAATTAATGTTTGTGTCAGTCTATGAAATGCTGATGACAAATCGCTGTTTTCATCTCTGCGTTTAACTTACATCTCGCAGAGAGAGGCCTAATAATTCATTTTCACGGAGCTGTAATTAATATGTTTATATAAATATGTTTATTATATAAATGTTATATAGCAGACGTTAATATAATTTAAGGAGTTTTAAACAAGTCGGTCTTGTTTACATACGGTGACTAGCCTATATGCTTGAGTAACAACTTGGTGAGAGAACGGCTGAACGCGACTGAGCATTAACACAGAAAGAGAAATAAGTTTGGCGCTTATATTTCCAACATGCCCATTTACTAATACATTATTACAATTAAAAGTTGTATTTGTTAACATTAGTTAATGGATTGTGAACTAACATGAACAAACAATGAACAGCTGTATTTGTATTATTTAACATTAACAAATAAAGCAACAGATTTAATAACAGCTTGTACCAGAAAAAAAACTCTTTTGGTGTTACCCTCTCTCAGCACAAACCCTCTTTTGGTGTCAGGATTTACTAAAGACACGCAGTGATAAATTATCACTGAAAAGGCATGGATATGGTTATTTTGTGGCTGACTTTATTGCATATGCATTTGTAGAAGTTTCCCTTTCAGGTGCAACATTATTTGTGGCAGGAGAGAATTTAAATGAATCATGCAACCTTGCATGATTCATTTAAATTCTCTCCTCCCATAAAATTTACCTGAAAGGGAAACTTCTACAAATGGTCTTAAACCAGATTGGTAGATTGCACTGGACATTATGGAAAGGATCTGTCTCCGTCTGTGTTCTTTAATTTGTGCATTGTCAGTGGATCATGTGCAGAACTGTCCACTAGAGGCTGACATTTTTTCGGGAATCCCTTGGGTGACGGGATCCCACGGGAGTCCTGCAGGATGGGAAATAAAATCACTATTAATCACGTGATTGGGACGAAGAAAAAAAAAATGTATTACCTGGAGAGGGCTGGAGCAGGAATTTTAAAAACCATCTATACAAATATTGTTTATAAAAATTAACTATATGTTTTAATTTTGAACTTAATTCGGCAACCGAAAGACTTTAATCACCGAAATATGGCCGAGATGTTGTGATTACACATACAGAAACCGAGACCTGCAGGTGCTTGTCTAAACAACATGTCAGCATTGTGGACGTATGTGGTTCATCTAACATCTGATGACGCATCTATGGTAAACTTTCTACAATGCAGGCTAGTGCTTCCGTATGTTCGAATATATGACCAGTCGTTTTCAACGTCATTACCCGCGTGTAGAGTGAGAAGACGCGAATGAGAACTCGCGTGCACTGTGAGAAGCGCACACGTCTCACAGCACGCAAATATTAAGTTATATTTTAATATTTTGTCCGCTTGAATGGACAAACTCAATAAAATAGTATAACAACAGGTCCATCTTGATGAATATCCTAATAGCAGACATATTTTTGTATATGCCTTAAGTGAACTGTTACTGTATACAGTCGAGAAAGACGACACGTATCCCTGCATCAGGTGTTAAAGGGGCAGTAGCCTTTACTGCTGTCGGTTTAATGTCAAACAAAAGATAAAGACATCACTCACTGCCCTTGATTTAATAGCTTTTGTAAGTTTAAGTTTAAGGATTAATCTTTTATTACAGTTAAATATGCAGTTATTTTACATTTGATTACTTTATTCAATTTCTGTACCTTTCTCCGGGCCAGTAGGCCTGTACATTATTATTTAATGTACACATGAATGCTGTCAAGTTAAACATTTTAGTTTGAATTTTATTTTATACTGTGCGTTGTTGCAATGTGCTAAATAAATATTTGCATAATTTGTAATTGATTTATTATTTGACACTTTAATATTAATTTGTGCAATTGTAATGCCTTGGTTTTAGTGCATAAAATTTGTCATAGCCCTAAATGTAATGGTACTAATAATTGGCATAATTTATTTCGGTGTTTCAGTTTTCGGCCTTGGTTTCCTCTTTTTTGGCTTTCGTTTCGGCCAAGAATTTTGATTAACCAAAAAGTAACCAAAAAGAAGGCGTAAAGCCTTCTGCAAGACATTTACTGTGTGTGTGTGTGTGTGTGTGTGTGTGTGTGTGTGTGTGTGTGTGTGCGTGTGCGTGTGTGTGTGTGTGTGTGTGTTTGCATAGAGGATTTATGAGGAATTTAATGTGTGTGCATCGCTATTATATTGAACTGAAACCCATCTTAAACAAAAATGACATTTTGGATTTTTATTCAACTAGGCATGGGTATGCTGTGTTCAGTACTGATTTTTTTTACTGTAACTAACAGTAAAAAAGACAACATGGGAACGGGAGTCATTCTTCTGGGATTGGGACGGGACATGAATTTCCCCGTGTTTTTTCGTGGGATTGGGATGGAATGGGATTTTTTTGTGGGAGTAGGACGGGAGAGGTTTGAAAATCCCCTCCCCTGTCACCCTCTGCTGTCCACTTCAATCGGTGCATTTAAGGTACTGCACTCTCACGCTAATTTGACCTGTTTAGTAAATCTGGCCCTAAGCATTTTGTTGATCTCTATAGGGATATTGGGAATTAAAGATTATTAATTCCAATAGAATTATCCCAGTATATACATGTCTGAATGTTTTATGTTGCTCTCAGTGTAATGGACTTGGACTCTTAATTTGATATTCTGTTATTTGGTTACTGATTATCTCCTTGTTTGTTTTCATAGTTACTTATGATTATCGTCAGTAATTTGGTACATCTTGTATTTAAACAACCTGTTTTGTTCAGTCCCTTGTCGGTTATTATCTTAAGTGTTGTGTTACTCCTGTGTTTATCATTAAAGCCATTTTTGGAAGAATGGGATAATGTGAGACATCGGGTAATGTGAGACACCGCGTTTTTTCTAAAATCCTCAGACTGGATTCAGGGCTCACTCAAATGTTATAATAAATCTGATATGATTTTGATACGTGCATTTGTGTCTGCCATATAAGAGGTCAGATCGGATATTCCCCAGTTAATGTGAGTCGTACTCAGGTGGACACAATCTGTGATCACATGACACTAATGGGGATGTTTTGCTGACCTTTAAAGATAGTGAGGAAAGCAAAACACTGAATAATCATTTCGTATGCATCCATTGCAGTGAAAATCTCGGATACGGGTAACGTTTAAAATATGATGTAAGCAGGTCGGATATAGTCACCAAATCGGAATTGTGCATCAAGACCTGCAGTGTAAATGCGGCTTTACGGTCCTGTGTTCTGACCCCCAGACTATGTTCTAATCTAATCTAATATCTGTCATTTGAATATTAATTAAAGCATTTGGAATTATATTGTTTTGTATTTTATTTTGTTCAGAGTTACTTTGAAGTTTTTAGGGGAAAAATGCTTAATGGACCAATCCCCATGATTCGGTTACTAGTCCGACATTAGTTCTGGAATGTGTGGTTGTCAAGCTAGCTGTCAGGATTCTACTGTTACAACATGTGTTGTTATGGTAGTTTCATAGTGGGAAAAGTAAGTGGATCAGTTAACCCAGAGCTGGTTCACTTTACTCCCTTGATTTCTCTGGTCTGTCTCAGTTTACCCCTAAGCTGGAGTAAAGTGAGACACAAGACACCTTATTCCTAGGACCTTTGTCCTAAATACATTCTAATAATTTCCATTGCTAGGAAACATCTTCAACAGGATTAACAGGAAATGTGTACATTTTACTGATATATAAATTTAGCTCACTTAAATGTGAGCAAATGTTAAAAAAATTTATATCTCATTTACTCCAGTCTCCCTACCCCTTTAGAGAATTCCTATCCATGTGTGTTGCTTGTCCAAAAAGATTACAGAATTACGACCCTCAAATTTAAGATTAAAAAACTGAACTCACCGGCGTGACACCTTCTCCTCCTCCTCCTCCTCACAGAACACCGGAATGTGCTAGAGTATTTGGGCTAGATGCTCCAGAAGGATGACCTCCCCCTAAAAGCCTGCATGCCAAACACGCCCACCGAGCTCAAACCAGAACTGGCAACCATCAAAGTCCTGGAGTCTATGCACGGTGCTCAGTCCATCTTAGGGCCAGAAGCAGACCACTGCATAATCAATCTGTAATCCATTGACAGAGTCCTGACCCTCCTCCATCTTCCTCCTCCAATGTTCCCGCCCAACTTCCTGGTCCCTTCCCCTTCGCTGGTCTACTGGTGTCGTTCATGTGGAACTTAAGGTCCTACTGGAGCTTCCCTTCCATCAGTTTGGAGTGAGCTTGAGTCGACAGCTAGAAGTACCATCACAGAGAGGTGACGAGGCCCATGTCTCCACCTCAGCCTGTCTGCCCGTTAGCTCCATCAGGGCTTTGGAACGTAAAGGGTCTGTAATGGTATTCACATCCAGATAAATTACTACTATATGGATTTTAACAGCAGCTTTAATTGTAATACCACTACTATAGGAGGAGAATTATTGGCTAAACTTGTAAAATCATCATACCGACTAGGCTATTAAAAGAGATACTTCCAGAGGTCATAGATCCTCTGCTTAATATCATTAATTCATCTTTGACATTAGGATATGTACCGAAAACTTTTAAGTTGGCTATAATTAAACCACTTATTAAAAAAACGCAACTTGATCCTAAAGAATTAGTCAATTACAGGCCAATCTCGAATCTACCGTTTCTATCAAAAATACTAGAAAAGGCTGTGTCTTCACAATTATGTTCCTTTTTAGAAAGAATATGGATAGATAGAATAGATAGAAATGGTATATGTGAGGATTTCCAGTCAGGATTTAGACCGTATAGTACTGAGACTGCTCTAATTAGAGTTACAAATTATTTACTCATCTGTTCGTGGTTGTATCTCTCTATTAGTGTTTCTCGATCTTAGCGCTGCATTTGATACTATCGATCACAATATTCTTCTGAATAGAATCGAAAATTATGTTGGCGTTAGTGGAACTGCTTTGGCATGGTTTAAATCGTACTTATCTGACCGTTATGTTTGTAGCATGGGCATCACTAGGCCTTTTTTAGGGGGGCTTCAGCCCCCCTAAACTAATATCTCAGCCCCCCTAAAAAATATGTGATTAACCTTTAAAACATATGAAACTGGCGGCAGGCTTCGGCTTCGTCCCTTTTTTTATTCTGTCTCTCCAATCCGCAGCGGCTCTGAGCAGAGCGCAGTACACGTCAGAAGCAGAGGTGTGTGTGTGTGTGTGTGTGTGTGTGTGTGTGTGTGTGTGTGTGTGTGTGTGTGTGTGTGTAAATCTGAGCGTCATTGGTCTGTCACCGCTCGTCAATGTCAAAATATTTGATAAAACCAATCAAATCAGAGTAGGCGGGCTTTATGGTCACAGAAACTGCTGAGGCTGAGCGTAAATTTTAGCAGCGCAACTCGATGTCAAGTAAGATAACATGAATGTTTAGTTTAGCAGCATATATTTAAGTCAGAAATATTAAACAAAAGAAAAAAATAAACTTTTGTCTAATTTCACCATTTTAAACTGGAAATATGCCTATGTGATTCATGTAGGCCTTAACGAACAAGAAATATTAACAAAGCCATTTTCATCAGATTAGGCATAATTAAATGTGTATATATTGTAAATTAATATAATTCTATTTGTAATATCCAGTAAATAAAAAAAACATCCAGTAAATTAAAAAAAACTTTTTTCAGCCCGTATTGGGCATTAGTAGGCTAATGAATGTGTTCATATTGTGAATTTAATAAACTTAAAACTTTAATAAACAGTAAATTAACGTGTCTAAGAAGATTATTCATGAAACATACAAATATCAGTAAGTTAATATGTAAACCATATGTTTATTTTACTCACTGACAAAAACGGATAACATATCAGTCAAAGCTCAGCGTTATGAGGGGAAGAGACAGGGCAAGATAAAAACAGAGAAAAAGAGAGACGTGCATGTTAAGAAAGACATATACTGTAATCTACTGCCCAGCATGGGCGTCACTAGGCCTTTTTTAGGGGGGCTTCAGCCCCCCTAAACTAATATCTCAGCCCCCCTAAAAAATATGTGATTAACCATTAAAACATATGAAACTGGCGGCAGGCTTCGGCTTCGTCCCTTTTTTTAGTCTGTCTCTCCAATCCGCAGCGGCTCTGAGCAGAGCGCAGTACACGTCAGAAGCAGAGGTGTGTGTGTGTGTGTGTGTGTGTGTGTGTGTGTGTGTGTGTGTGTGTGTGTGTGTGTAAATCTGAGCGTCATTGGTCTGTCACCGCTCGTCAATGTCAAAATATTTGATAAAACCAATCAAATCAGAGTAGGCGGGCTTTATGGTCACAGAAACTGCTGAGGCTGAGCGTAAATTTTAGCAGCGCAACTCGACGTCAAGTAAGATAACATGAATGTTTAGTTTAGCAGCATATATTTAAGTCAGAAATATTAAACAAAAGAAAAAAATAAACTTTTGTCTAATTTCACCATTTTAAACTGGAAATATGCCTATGTGATTCATGTAGGCCTTAACGAACAAGAAATATTAACAAAGCCATTTTCATCAGATTAGGCATAATTAAATGTGTATATATTGTAAATTAATATAATTCTATTTGTAATATCCAGTAAATAAAAAAAACATCCAGTAAATTAAAAAAAACTTTTTTCAGCCCGTATTGGGCATTAGTAATGAATGTGTTCATATTGTGAATTTAATAAACTTAAAACTTTAATAAACAGTAAATTAACGTGTCTAAGAAGATTATTCATGAAACATACAAATATCAGTATGTTAATATGTAAACCATATGTTTATTTTACTCACTGACAAAAACGGATAAAATATCAGTCAAAGCTCAGCGTTATGAGGGGAAGAGACAGGGCAAGATAAAAACAGAGAAAAAGAGAGACGTGCATATTAAGAAAGACATATAATCTACTGCCCAGTGACATGGTTTTCAAGCTATTGTTATCTAATTTTTTGGCCTTCAGAACATCTTAAAATGCACATATGTAGATCATAGAAATCAAAATTTTCTCAGGGGAGCATGCCCCCGAGCCACCCTAACATTTGGGATCCATAAACCTGCCTACATTATTGGGTATGTACAGTATGGCCATGCAGTAAGGTGTTAATATTTGCTTTATAAGTAATAATAAACAGCCAATATCTTCTGGGTATGCATGTT